>NW_026576885.1:17500-37500 GCF_028641065.1 Leucoraja erinaceus
GAGAGGGAATGAAGAAGGGGGGAATCTCTGAAGCCATTGCCCAGTGTGAGAATACCAGGTACTAAACTTGCCGTGCCTCTAGCCAATATAGCAGCGAATATCAGGTCCAAGGTTTGTTTGCTTGGGACATGGTTGTGTCGGGTTTGGGACGGGGCGAGTGGGGGGGGGGGGGGGGGGGGGGGGGGGGATCACTGACGGCTCGGCAGTGGGGCCAGGATTTCCAAGAAATAAAGTTAGTGTTCGCTTGCAATTTTTTTTTTTTTTTTTTTTTTTGTCCATTTTTTAAATTATACTTTTGATGCATTCTTGTCGAAATAACAGGTTGTCTTCCATACCCCAGGCCTGGGGCTAGGCGGATTCACCAGAAGCCGCAGTCCTATCGAGAGGGAGAGAGAGAAAATATACACTTTAAACACTTGTTTAAGAAGGAACTGCAGATGCTGGAAAAATATCGAAGGTGGACAAAAATGCTGGAGGAACTCAGCGGGTGAGGCAGCATCAATGGAGCGAAGGAATATCCACATTAACGGGACGGAGGTGGAACGTGTTTCTAGCTTCAGGTTACTGGGAGTCAACATCTCCGATGACCTCTCTTGGACCCACAATACCTCTACTCTGATCAAGAAGGCTCATCAGCGTCTCTTCTTCCTGAGGAGACTGAAGAAGGTCCATCTGTCTCCTCAGATCCTGGTGAACTTCTACCGCTGCACCATCGAGAGCATCCTTACCAACTGCATCACAGTATGGTATGGCAACTGCTCTGTCTCCGACCGGAAGGCATTGCAGAGGGTGGTGAAAATTGCCCAACGCATCACCGGTTTCCTCGATCGCTCCCCTCCATTGAGTCTGTCCAAAGCAAGCGCTGTCTGCGGAGGGCGCTCAGCATCGCCAAGGACTGCTCTCACCCCAACCATGGACTGTTTACCCTCCTACCATCCGGGAGGCGCTACAGGTCTCGCCGTTGCCGAACCAGCAGGTCGAGGAACAGCTTCTTCCCGGCGGCTGTCACTCTACTCAACAACGTACCTCGGTGACTGCCAATCACCCCCACCCCCCCGGACACTTATTATTATTTATTCAAATCGTTTGCTATGTCGCTCTTCAAGGGAGATGCTAAATGCATTTCGCTGTCTCTGTACTGTACACTGACAATGACAATTAAAATTGAATCTGAATAGGTGACGTTTTGGGCCAATGGGCAATAGGTGCAGGAGTAGAGGCCATTCGGCCTACTCCTGCACCTAAACACACACCTAACCCAAACCAATTAGGAAAAGACGAGGGCATTCGATCCAATTTGTGTTCCCAGCTACAAAGACAGATGTGTACAGCAATTCATTCTTCCCCCGCACAATTAAAGCATGGAATAATCTCCACCCAACTATAGTTACCCAACCAGATGCAACTACATTTAAAGTGTAGATGCAGGAAGATTGTTCCCGATGTTGGGGAAGTCCAGTACAAGGGGTCACAGCTTAAGGATAAGGGGGAAATCCTTTAAAACAGAGATGAGAAGAACCTTTTTCACACAGAGAGTGGTGAATCTCTGGAACTCTCTGCCGCAGAGGGTAGTCGAGGCCACACAGTTCATTGGCTATATTTAAGAGGGAGTTAGATGTGGCCCTTGTGGCTAAAGGGATCAGGGGGTATGGAGAGAAGGCAGGTACGGGATACTGAGTTGGATGATCAGCCATGATCATATTGAATGGCGGTGCAGGCTCGAAGGGCCGAATGGCCTACTCCTGCACCTAATTTCTATGTTTCTAAGGAACTTTATGGAAGATTTGCGACTTTGTGAAAAAATATATACAAGGATATCAAAAAGTAACTCCTGACTTATTGGAAGAAGCAATGAATATTGAAGCTGACTCACAAAAATTAATATCCTATTTATATAATAGTATTCTAAATATAGACCTACCATCGACAGAGGTACTTAGAGAAGAGCGGGAACGGGAATTAATGATAAAAATTACGAAGGTTAAATGGGAAAAATACCTGATATATATTCACAAATGTTCAATTAATGTAAGACATAATCTAATTCAATTTAAAATTGTACATAGATTATATTATTCAAAAACAAGATTGAACACATTTTATCCAAATATATCCGCCACTTGTGATAAATGTCTAGCCCAAAAGGCAACTATAACACACTCCTTAGTTTCCTGCATAAAACTTTATAGATTTTGGAATGATATTTTTTGAAATACTTACAAAATTATTCAAGACAAGAATGGAACCTAATACTGAAATGATTATATTCGGTGTAATGGAAGATGGGAATAAATTGAACACATCTCAAAATCTATTCCTTAACTATGGTTTAATAATAGCAATAATAGACTGTGCTTACTTCTAATAATTTTTTTTTAAAAAAACAAAAAAAAACTGCAGATGCTGGAAAAATATCGAAGGTGGACAAAAATGCTGGAGGAACTCAGCGGGTGAGGCAGCATCTATGGAGCGAAGGAATAGGTGACGTTTTGGGCCAATGGGCAATAGGTGCAGGAGTAGAGGCCATTCGGCCTCTACTCCTGCACCTAACCCAAACCAATTAGGAGCAGACGAGGGCATTTGATCCAATTTGTGATCCCAGCTACAAAGACAGATGTGTACAGCAATTCATTCTTCCCCCGCACAATTAAAGCACGGAATAATCTCCACCCAACTATAGCTACCCAACCAGATGCAACTACATTTAAAGTGCAGATGCAGGAAGATTGTTAGGGAAGTCCAGGACAAGGGGTCACAGCTTAAGGATAAGGGGGAAATCCTTTAAAACCGAGATGAGAAGAACTTTTTTTTTTCACACACAGAGAGTGGTGAATCTCTGGAACTCTCTGCCACAGAGGGTAGTTGAGGCCACACAGTTCATTGGCTATATTTAAGAGGGAGTTAGATGTGGCCCTTGTGGCTAAGGGGATCAGGGGGTATGGAGAGAAGGCAGGTACGGGATACTGAGTTGAATGATGAGCCATGATCATATTGAATGGCGAATGGTGCAGGCTCGAAGGGCCGAATGGCCTCTACTCCTGCACCTAATTTCTATGTTTCTATGAAACATGTTCCCGATGTTAGGAGAGTCCAGAACCAGGGGCCCACACAGTTTAAGAATAAGAAGTAAGCCATTTAGAACGGCTTTTTCCCCACAGAGAGTGGTGAGTCTGTGGAATTCTCTGCCTCAGAGGGCGGTGGAGGCCGGTTCTCTGGATGCTTTCAAGAGAGAGCTAGATAGGGCTCTTAAAGATAGCGGAGTCAGGGGATATGGAGAGAAGGTAGGAACGGGGTACTGATTGGGGATGATCAGCCGTGATCACATTGAATGGCGGTGCAGGCTGGAAGGGCATTTCATTTGGAATATTTTGCATGTTCCCGATGTTGGGGGAGTCCAGCACCAGGGGCCACACACACACACACACACACACAGTTTAAGAATAAGGGTTCGGCCATTTAGGACTGAGATGAGGAAAAACGTTCCCACCCAGATAGTTGTGAGCCTGTGGGATTCTCTGCCACAGAGGGCAGTGGAGGCCGGTTCACTGGATGTTTTCAAGAGAGATAGATTTAGCTCTTGGGGCTAACGGAATCAAGGGATATGGGGTAGAAAGCAGGGACGGGGTAACTGATCAGCCATGATCATATTGAATGGCGGTGCTGGCTCGAAGTGGGCCTACTCCTAAGGGGTAAGGCCATTTAGAACAGAGACGAGGAAACATTTTTTTTCACAGAGAGTGGTGAATCTGTGGAATTCTCTGCTTCAGAGGGCAGTGGAGGATACTTTCAAGAGTTAGGTACAGCTCTTGAAGATGCGGTCTTGTGGATGATCGAATGGGCTCGAAGGGCCGAATGGCCCACTCCTGCACCTATTGTCTGTTGTCTAACGGAATCAGGGGATATGGGGAGAAGGCAGGAACGGGGTACTGATTGTGGATGATCAGTGAATGGCGGTGCTGTCCAGAGTCCAGAACCAGGGGCCACACACACACACATAGTTTAAGAATAAGGGGTCGGCCATTTAGGACAGATATGAGGAAAAACTTTCCCACCCAGAGAGTTGTGAGTCTGTGGAATTCTCTGCCACAGAGGGCAGTGGAGGCAGATTCACTGGATGTTTTCAAGAGAGAGTTAGATTAGCTCTTGGGGCTAACGGAAGCAAGGGATGTGGGGAAAAAGCAGGAAACCAAGAATAAGAAGAATTAAGACAAGGGGTCGGCCATTTAGAACGGAGACGAGGAAACACTTTTTCTCACAGAGAGTTGCGAGTCTGTGGAATTGTGTGCAGTTTGAGTCTAGGAGCAAAGAGGTCCTTCTGCAGTTGTACAGGGCCCTAGTGAGACCACACCTGGTGTATTGTGTACAGTTCTAACCTGTTGGCCTTTATAACAAGAGGAGTCGAGTATAGGAGCAAAGAGGTCCTTCTGCAGTTGTACAGGGCCCTGGTGAGACCACACCTGGAGTATTGTGTGCAGTTTTGGTCCCCTAATTTGAGGAAGGACATTCTTGCTATTGAGGGAGCCCAGCGTAGGTTCACCAGGTTAATTCCCGGGATGGCGGGACTGTCATATGCTGAGAGAATGGAGCGGCTGGGCTTGTACACTCTGTGGGGTTTAGAAGGATGAGAGGATATCTTATTGAAACATATAAGATTATTTAAGGTTTGGACACGCTAGTCTTATATGTTTCAATGAGACCGCCTCTCATCCTTCTAAACTCCAGAGTATACAAGCCCAGGAAACATGGGCAGGAAACATGTTCCCGATGTTGGGGGAGTCCAGAACCAGGGGCCACACACACACACACACAGTTTAAGAATAAGGGGTCGGCCATTTAGAACGGAGATGAGGAAACACTTTTTCTCACAGAGAGTGGTGAGTCTGTGGAATTCTCTGCCTCAGAGGGAGGCCGGTTCTCTGGATGCTTTCAAGAGAGAGCTAGATAGGGCTCTTAAAGATAGCGGAGTCAGGGGAGAAGGCAGGAACCAAAGTCCTGCTGAGTTACTCCAGCATTCTGCGCCTACCTCCTGCATTTATATTGCCTCAATTTTCCCCCACCCTATGCAACAGGGGCGGGGGAAAATAAAGGATTTAGCTTCTGCCCCCTCCCCAAGATTCCAAATGTACCTTCCCCTCTCCCAACATACCCACCCATCCCAACGCAAAAAGGATCAAAGGCTTTTCCACACATCCAAAATAAAAGTAAACCCCCCCCTCATTTAATTATCACAAGGATTTTTCTCAGCGCACACACCCCCCCCCCTACCAAACACATCGCTCCAACCCCCACAGTAATTAATTCCTTCTCTTTGCCCCCTCCCAATAAATTAAATCTCACTCCTTTTACTATCCACCCCTCGCCCAAAGACTTAATGGCTCCCCCCCCCCCCCCCCAGAAATTAATCCACACTGGTGACTCATGTCTCCCCCTGCCTCTTCCGCCACCCAGGGGAATTCATTTCTCTCCTGCCTCCCCTCCCCATACAATCAACCCCACCCACCCTCCCCCGTCCAATAAATTCACTCCCACGCCCCCCCCCGATCCAAAAAATTCATCCCCATAAATTCATCTCTTCGCCCCACCCCGTAAATTCATCCGCACTCCCCACATTTAATAAATTCACCCTTGCTGCCCCCCCTTCCAATTCATACCCACACCCTCAATATTAATATCAATATCAGTTTTATCTGTCAATTGGCACATAAAGTGCAAGTGAAATTAATTTGCCTGCAGCGTTACAATGAAAAAAGAACACACATTAAAAAATCTTTAACACAACACAAACTCTCCCCGTAAATCCATCCCAATACTGTTCTCTCCATCCCCTCTACCCCCCCATTCATGTCTCCTGCCCCCCTCCCATGTCCCCAACTCCTCAACTTGGTCAAAAAGGCCCACTTTAAAATTTAATCGCCACTCTACTCACCCCGACCTGCACGAGATAACCACCGATGAGGTGTTTGTGCAGTAATCGACCAGAACCACAAATGCAACCACACTCCTCCACCCCCCCCCCCCCCCCCCCGTACCTCTGCTGCTCCCTCCCTCCTCAGATTCACCCTCACTCCTCTGCACGCAGCCCTCCCCTCCGCATTTCTCCTGCCCCTCCCCCCTCCAGATTAACCTCCTCCTCCCAGGAGACCCATTTCTCCTTCTCCCCACCCCCCCATCTTATAAATCCACCCCCCCCCTTCCCCCCGCTCAAATCCACCCACATTCCCTCTTCTCCCAGTACCATACAACCATATATCAATTACAGCACGGGAAACAGGCCATCTCGGCCCTTCTAGTCCGTGACGAACACTGACTCTCATCTAGTCCCATCTACCTGCACTCAGACCATAACCCTCCATTCCTTTCCCGTCCATATACCCATAGTAACCCGGAGTATCCTGATCTTTCTCTCCAAAAATTAATCATCACCTCCTCCCCCCCCCCCCACCCCACCCCCAACCAGGGGAATTTCATCTTCTTCCTGTCTGCCCCCCCCCCTCAGATTCACCCCACTCTCCCCCCCCCCCTCAAATTCATCCCCACTGCACATGGCGTTGATGTCTTAAACCCTCCGTCTAGGGAGACTACTTTCCCTGTTCCCTCTCTGCATTAATTAATTCCCACTCCCTCCCCTCAAATCCACCCCCCCTCAAATCCATCCTCACCCCCCTCCCATCAAATCCATCCCCACCCACCTCTCCCCTCAAATCCATCCCCACCCTCCCCTCAAACTCATCCCCTCCCCAAACCCCCCCCTCCCCTCAAGTCCACCCCAATTCATTTATCCTCCGCCACCTCCAGTTTAAATTCCATCTGGAATATATTTTGGAGGGCCAGCAAACCAAGAACTCCTCCCCTCCCTCCTCCCCTCAAATTAACCCCCAAATTAATGTATCCTCCTCTCTCTCCCCCTCAAGTCGATCCCCACCCCCTCAAGTTAATTTATCCCCCTCATTCCCCTCAAATCAATCCCCACTCCCCTGAAATTCATTTACCCTCCTCCCCTCCAATCCATTCCCAAATTCATTTATCTTTCAATCTCCCCCACCCTCAAATCCATTTACCATCCCCCGCAAGTTCCATTTATCCACCTCCTTCCCCTCAAATCAATCCTCACTCCCCTCAAATTCACTTACCCTCCAAATTCCATGTGGAATATATTTGGAGGACCAGCAAACCAAGAACTCCTTCATCCTTCCCTCAAATCCATCCCCAAATTCATTTATTCTTCACTCTCCCCCCTCAAATTAATCCTCACCCCCCCTCAAGTTAATTTATCCCCCCACCTCCCCCCACAAATCCACCCAATTAATTTATCCTCCTCCCTCCTCCCCTCAAATTAATCCCCAAATTAATTTATCCTTCACTCTCCCCCCCCTCAAATCAATCCCCACCCCCCCTGAAGTTAATTTATCCCCCTCCACCCTCCCTCCCCACAAATCCACCCCAATTCATTTATCCTCCACCACCTAGTTTAAATTCCATGTGGAATATATTTGGAGGACTCGCAAACCAAGAACTCCCCCTCCCTCCCCCCTCAAATAAATCCCCAAATTCATTTATCCTTCACTCTCCCCCTCAAATCCACCCCCCCCCCCCCCCCCCCTCCTCATTTATCCTCCACCACCTCCAGTTTAAATTCCATGTGGAATATATTTTGGAGGACCAGCAAACCAAGTACTCCTTCATCCTCCCCTTAAATCAATTTATCCTTCACTCTCCCCCCCCCCTCAAATTAATTCCTCCCCACCCCCCCCGCTGAAGTTAATTTATCCCCCCCCCCCCCCCATGAAGTTAATTTATCCCCTCCCCCCCCATCCTGAAGTAAATTTATCCCCCCCCCCCCCCAAAGTTAATTTATCCCCCTCTTCCCCACAAATCCACCCCCATTCATTTATCCTGCACCACTTCCATGTGGAATATATTTGTCGGACTAGGAGACCAAGAATTCCTTCATCCTCCCCTCAAATGCATCCCCAGATTAATTTATCCCCCTCCTTCCTCCCCACACTCCATCCCCAAATTAATTTACCCTCCTCCCCACAAATCCACCACAATTAATTTACCCTCCACCACCTCCAGTTTAAATTCCATGTGGAATATATTTTGGAGGACCAGCAAACCTAGAACTCCTTCATCCTCCCCTTAAATCCATTTATCCTTCACTCTCCCCCCCTCAAATTAATTCCCCCTCCCCCCCTGAAGTTAATGTATCCCCCTCTTCCCCACGAAACCACCCCAATTCATTTACCCTGCACCACCTCCAGTTTAAATTCCATGTGGAATATGTTTGTAGGACCAGGAGACCAAGAATTCCTTCACCCTCCCCCCAAATGCATTGATCCTTCACTCAGTCTCTCCCCCTCTAATGAATCCCCTCCCCCCCCCCAAGTTAATTTATCCCCCTCTTCCCCACAAATCCACCACAATTCAGTTATCCTGCACCACCTCCATGTGGAATATATATGTAGGACCAGGAGACCAAGAATTCCTTCCCCCTCCCCCCAAATGAATCCCCTGATGAATTTATCCCCCTCCATTCTCCCCACCCTCCATCCCCAAAATATTTTCCCCTCCTCCCCACAAATCCACCCCAATTCATTTATCCTCCACCACCTCCAGTTTAAATTCCATGTGGAATATATTTTGGAGGACCAGCAAACCAAGAACTCCTTCATCCTTCCCTTAAATCCATTTATCCTTCACTCTCCCCCCCTCAAATTAATTCCTCCCCCCCCCCCCTTGAAGTTAATTTATCCCCCTCTTCCCCACAAATCCACCCCAACTCATTTATCCTGCACCACCTCCATGTGGAATATGTTTGTAGGACTGGGAGACCAAGAATTCCTTCATCCTTCCCGCAAATGAATCCCCAGATTAATTTATCCCCCTCCCTCCTCCCCACAAATCCACCCCAATTCATTTACCCTCCACCACCTCCAGTTTAAATTCCATGTGGAATATATTTGTAGGACCAGGAGACCAAATACTCCTTCCCCCTCCCCCCAAAATGCATTGATCCTTCCCCCTCCCCCCAAATGCATTGATCCTCCACTCTCCCCCCTCTAGTCCCCTCCCCCACTCGGCAGCACCTCCAGTAATGGCGGCGGCCTAGCGCCACGGGCCTGCCTGTCCCCGCGCTGCGGTCTCCGCTCCCCGAGCCCCCGGTGCCGAGGGTGGGGATGAGGGTGAGGGTGGGGGGAGTGAGTGAGCAGCCGCTCGGGCCCTCAGTGCCGGTGCTACCCCCATCCCCCCGGCCCCGGGGAACGGCCACGACGAGCCGCGCCGCGCACACACTCACCATCTTCGCCATTACCCAGCCCGCGTCCGCGTCCGCTGCCGTCCGTCGGTCCCGCTGCGCCTGCGCGTTCCCTCCCTCCCCCCCCCGCCCCTCCCCTCCCCCCCCCGGCGCCTGCGCACCGCCCCCTGCCGGCACCCCACGACCGTCCGCCGGCACACTGCGCCTGCGCACCGCCCCCTGCCGGCACCCCCCGACCGTCCGCCGCCACGCACGCTGCGCCGAGCGCACCGCCCCCTGCCGGCACCCCCCCGACCGTCCGCCGGCACGCTGCGCCTGCGCACCGCCCCCTGCCGCCGCACCCCCACGACCGTCCGCCGGCACGCTGCGCCTGCCCTGCGCCTGCCGCGCCCCCTGCCGGCACCCGACGACCGTCCGCCGGCACGCTGCGCCTGCGCTCCCCTGACTCCCCCCCCCACTCCTCCGCCTGCGCTCCCCTCCCCCACGACCACTTCAACTCCGCGCCTGCGCATTGACGCTCCCTCCCCTCCCCCCCCTCCCCCCCAACTCCGCGCCCTGCGCGCTGACTCCCCTGCCGCGCACTCCCCCCTCCCCCCCCGACTCCCCGCGCCTGCGCACTGACGCTCCCCTCCCCCACTTCAACCCCACGCCTGCGCGCTGACTCCCCTGCCGGCGCTCCGCCCGACCGCCGGCGCCCCGCGCCTGCGCACTCCTCCCCTCCCCTCCCCCCCTTGCCGAGGGTGGAATTAACATTGCGCACCCTTAGCCGCCGCGCATGCGCCCTCTCACGCACCCTGGCCGCACATGCGCGGTGTCGGAAAACAAAAGAGGGTGACGCACTGCGCCCCCCCGGGCCTGCGCGCCACTGCGGCTGCGCAGGATTGTGCTGACTCCTCGCCTGTAGAGGGAGTGAGAGGGAAGGGGGGGGAAGGGGAAGGTGGCGATGGGCCGAGCGGCCGCTTAAAGGGACCGCGCCCACCTCAATTATTTATTATTTCTTATTATTATTTATTTCGAACAGAATAAAAGAATAAAAAGCAAGTGTGAAACAAACAGCATACAAAAAAATCAAGTCAAGTTTATTTGTCACATACACATACGAGATGTGCAGTGAAATGAAAGTGGCAATGCTCACGGACTTTTGTGCAAAAGACAAACAACAAAACAACCAAACAAATTATAAACACAATCATAACACACATATTCTTTTACATAATAAATAATGGAAGGAAAAACGTTCTGTAGAGTTAGTCCCTGGTGAGATAGGCGTTTACAGTCCGAATTGCCTCTGGGAAGAAACTCCTTCTCAACCTCTCCGCCCCCACCGCATGGCAACGGAGGCGTTTGCCTGACCGTAGCAGCTGGAACAGTCCGTTGCAGGGGTGGAAGGGGTCTCTCATGATTTTGTTTGCTCTGGAGTTGCACCTCCTGTTGTATAGTTCCTGCAGGGGGGCGAGTGAAGTTCCCATAGTGCGTTTGTTCGGCCGAACGCACTACTCTCTGTAGAGCCTTCTTGTCCTTGGCAGAGTAATTCCCAAACCAGATGGTAATGTTCCCGGACAAGATGCTTTCCACCGCCGCTGCGTAGAAGCGCTGGAGGATCCTCGGAGACACTCTGAATTTCCTCAATTGCCTGAGGTGGTAAAGGCGCTGCCTTGCCTTACTCACCAGTGCTGAGGCGTGTGATGACCATGTCATATCCTCGGAGATGTGGACTCCCAGATATTTAAAACAGTTCACCCTAAGTGTCATAAACAATATCTATAAATAAATTAAATTGTATTTGTCCGAAAAGGAGCGGGAAGAGGTCAAAGGTTATTAATTCAGGGCAGCCCCGCTCCCCGCTCCCGTCCCTCCCGCAGCTCCCGTCCCTCCCGCAGCCCCGGCTCTCCAACACCCGCGGACCAGGCCGTTTATCCCAGTTTTGACATTTTCGTTGACCACAGAATTTCTCACCACAGGGCGTGAGAAATTTCTGATCAGCGTGAGAGCGTGAGAGTTTGTCTGAGGGCGTGATTCTCACGCTCAAAGCGTGAGAGTTGGCAGCCCTGTTAATTCCCATCCCCTATTCAACTGCTTATACAAATTTAGCAGCTATATGTACACCATATGTACACCATATGTACACCAGCCACTATATGTACACCATATGTACACCAGCCACTATATGTACACCATATGTACACCAGCAGCTATATGTACACCATATGTACACCAGGACAAGGGGGTCACAGCTTAAGGATAAGGGGGAAATCCTTTAAAACCGAGATGAGAAGAACTTTTTTCACACAGAGAGTGGTGAATCTCTGGAACTCTCTGCCACAGAGGGTAGTTGAGGCCAGTTCATTGGCTATATTTAAGAGGGAGTTAGATGTGGCCCTTGTGGCTAAAGGGATCAGGGGGTATGGAGAGAAGGCAGGTACGGGATACTGAGTTGGATGATCAGCCATGATCATATTGAATGGCGGTGCAGGCTCGAAGGGCCGAATGGCCTGCTCCTGCACCTAATTTCTATGTTTCTATGTTTCTATGTATACCAGCCACTATATGTACACCATATGTACACCAGCCACTATATGTACACCAAATTATGTACATTTGAACACTAATCAAATATTTACAAAGCCATACAAAAAATAAAAAAATAAAAAACCCTCATATACTATACAGTATCTTATTCATATTTACAACCCATCACTCTATAATCACCCTTCCCAATACAATCAGTATAACAAATATCCCACTCACAGTCACCTATCCTCATCCCAATATCCTTTTAAACAAGTGTTTTTGTACATATTTTTAAACTGAACTATGCTTGTGCTAAGTTTTATCTCCTGTTCCAGACCATTCCACAAATTCACACTTTGATTGCCGGTGTAACGAGATTTAGTATGCAGCTTCCAACCGATGAAAAGGAAAAGTATAATAAATAAATAAGCTGTGTGCCGTGACCATCCGAGGGAGACAGTCCAGGGGGGATGGGGGGCACTCAGCAGGGCCGGT
The DNA here is from genome assembly GCF_028641065.1 of Leucoraja erinaceus. Lineage (NCBI taxonomy): Eukaryota > Metazoa > Chordata > Chondrichthyes > Rajiformes > Rajidae > Leucoraja > Leucoraja erinaceus. Next base: position 29,760 of record NW_026576885.1, read on the forward strand.
TCAGAGCCGCTATAGCTCTGGGAACGAAGCTGCTTCTGAGTCTGGAGGTTCGGGCGTAGAAGGCCTTGTAACGTCTGCCGGAGGGAAGTAGTTCGAACAGTCCTTTACAGGGGTGTGAGGAGTCTTTATGGATGCTGACGGCCTTCCTGAGGCACCGTGTGTGGTAGATGCCCTCCAAGGCTGGTAGCTGTGTCCCAATAGAAACATAGAAATTAGGTGCAGGAGTAGAGGCCATTCGGCCCTTCGAGCCTGCACCGCCATTCAATATGATCATGGCTGATCATCCAACTCAGTATCCCGTACCTGCCTTCTCTCCATACCCCCTGATCCCTTTAGCCACAAGGGCCACATCTAACTCCCTCTTAAATATAGCCAATGAACTGTGTGGCCTCAACTACCCTCTGTGGCAGAGAATTCCAGAGATTCATACCACACTGATCCTGATATTAATACCATATTCAAGTCAACATTCACACCACTGGGGTGTACGCTGACAAGCGAAATATGAATTGTTGTTCCTCCAATTTGTATTTACAATTAAATGCTCTTGAAATATGAGGTGCTGGCTCAATGGGCCGAATGGCCTACTCCTGCACCTATTGTCTATTGTCTAAGTCAAGGTGAAATTCCTTGCTTGCCTGCGCAAGGTATACCAATAGATGCCAAATAAAGGGCTCACAAAATTATAAAACACCCCCACTCCAGGTCATCATTTGGTCCTTACCTAACTCCCTCTTAAATATAGCCAATGAACTGGCCTCAACTACCCTCTGTGGCAGAGAGTTCCAGAGATTCACCACTCTCTGTGTGAAAAAAGTTCTTCGCATCTCGGTTTTAAAGGATTTCCCCCTTATCCTTAAGCTGTGACCCCTTGTCCTGGACTTCCCCAACATCGGGAACAATCTTCCTGCATCTAGCCTGTCCAACCCCTTAAGAAATAATAATCCTCTGCGCTCTGTGGACGACGCGCTGAAGAGCTCTCCTCTCCGCCTCCGTGCAGCTGAGATACCACACAGAGATGCCATACGTTAGTATGCTCTCTGTGGTGCAGCAGTAGAACGTTGTCAGCAGCCCAGTCTTTTTTAATGTCCTCAGGAAGAGCAGTCGTTGCTGTGCCTTCTTGACCAGCGCAGCGGTGTTGGTGGACCATGTGAGGTCCTCTGAAATGTGAGTGCCCAGAAACTTAAAGCTGGACACTCTCTCCACACAGATGGAGATTGGGGCGTATTCTCCACTGAGGGGACCTCAATGTTCCCACAATGAACAACCCCTTCTTACTTGCAGCAGCTCAACAATTTCAGATGCACAATACTTAATGCAGAGCATCATAAATAGCAAAACTGTTTAATTGTATAAAAAATTAAATTTCAAGTCTTTAATGGAACAATTAAATTTATATGAAAGTTTTGAAACCTCACGTGTACTTAAATGCAATTACTCTTCACATTTGCAGCAGCTAGCAGACAGTTTTGCAAGCACAACACTCAATATAGAAACATAGACAATAGGTGCAGGAGTAGAGGCCATTTGGCCCTTCGAGCCTGCACCGCCATTCAATACGATCATGGCTGATCATCCAACTCAGTATCCCATCCCTGCCTTCTCTCCATACCCTCTGATCCCCTTGGCCACATCTAACTCCCTCTTAAATATAGCCAATGAACTGTGGCCTCGACTACCCTCTGCGGCAGAGAGTTCCAGAGATTCACCACTCTCTGTGTGAAAAAAGTTATTCTCGTCTCGGTTTTAAAGGATTTCCCCCTTATCCTTAAGCTGTGACCCCTTGTCCTGGACTTCCCCAACATCGGGAGCAATCTTCCTGCATCTAGCCTGTCCAACCCCTTAAGAATTTTGTAAGTTTCTATAAGATCCCCTCTCAATCTCCTAAATTCTAGAGAGTATAAACCAAGTCTATCCAGTCTTTCATCAGAAGACAGTCCTGACATCCCAGGAATCAGTCTGGTGAACCGTCTCTGCACTCCCTCTATGGCAATAATGTCCTTCCTCAGATTTGGAGACCAAAACTGTACGCAATACTCCAGGTGTGGTCTCACCAAGACCCTGTGACCCAAGAAGGAACTGTGCAGATGCTGGAAAATCGAAGGTAGGCAAAAATGCTGGAGAAACTCAATAGGTGAGGCAGCATCCCGGCGCAAAGGCATAGGTGACATTTTGGACCGAAACCCTTCTTCAGACTTGATATTAGTTTTTAAAATATATTGATCATTTTTGTGTTGGAAAAAAAATTATAAATTAATTGTTACATTTTGGTAACAATGTCCTGGGATGTCAGGACTTTCATATGAAGAAAGACTGGATAGACTCGGCTTGTACTCGCTAGAATTTAGAAGATTGAGGAGGGGATCTTATAGAAACTTACAAAATTCTTAAGGGGTTGGACAGGCTAGATGCAGGAAGATTGTTCTAGGAGGCTGCAAGGTGACTGAGGAAAGGTATTCTTGCCATAGAGGAGTTGACTATAGGAGCAGGGAGGTTCTACTGCAGTTGTACAGGGTCTTGGTGAGACCACACCTGGAGTATTGCGTACAGTTTTGGTCTCCTAATCTGAGGAAAGATATTCTTGCCATAGACGGAGTACAGAGAAGGTTCACCAGACTGATTCCTGGGATGTCAGGACTTTCATATGAAGAAAGACTGGATAGACTCGGCTTGTACTCGCTAGAATTTAGAAGATTGAGGGAGGGATCTTATAGAAACTTACAAAATTCTTAAGGGGTTGGACAGGCTAGATGCAGGAAGATTGTTCCCGATGTTGGGGAAGTCCAGAACAAGGGGCCACACACACAGTTTAAGGATAAGGGGGAATCTTTTCGGACCGAGATTTTTTTTCACACACAGAGAGTGGTGAATCTGTGGAATTCTCTGCCACAGAAGGTAGTTGAGGCCACACACAGTTCATTGGCTATAATTAAGAGGGAGTTAGATGCAGCCCTTGTGGCTAAAGGGATCAGGGGGTATGGAGAGAAGGCAGGTACAGGATACTGAAGGTAGACAAAAGTGCTGGAGAACCTCAGCGGGTGCAGCAGCATCTATGGAGCGAAGAAAATAGGCAAAGTTTCGGGCCGAAACCTTTCTTCAGACTGAAGAAGGATCAGTCTGAAGAAGGGTTTCGGCAAGAAACGTTGCCTATCTCCTTCGCTCCATAGATGCTGCTGAATCTGTGCAATTCTCTGCCACAGAGGGTAGTTGAGGCCACACAGTTCATTGGCTATATTTAAGAGGGAGTTAGATGTGGCCCTTGTGGCTAAAGGGATCAGGGGGTATGGAGAGAAGGCAGGGATGGGATACTGAGTTGGATGATCAGCCATGATCATATTGAATGGCGGTGCTGGCTCGAAGGGCCGAATGGCCTCTACTCCTGCACCTATTGTCTATGTTTCTATGTTTCAGCCATGATCATATTGAATGGCGAATGGTGCAGGCTCGAAGGGCCAAATGGCCTCTACTCCTGCACCTATTGTCTATGTTTCTATATGCTAATTTTGGTATATATATATATGATAATCAAACACATGACACTTGATATTGTATTTTTTAATTGATTTAATGTTATCAATTGATTAATTGTGTTTACAAAACTACTGTGCTGCTACAAGTAAGAATTGTTGGTAGATAGAACAATTAAATATGAAGATAGTCACCAAAAGCTGGAATAACTCAACTGGGAGAAAAAAATTTTTTTTTAATTTTTTTAAAAATTAGAAATACAGTAATCCACATCAGATATATCTTATTACATTTTGTTGTACCACTTCGTTTTTCGAGCCTTAAAAAAAAGGTAGTAAGGAAAGTACGGTGCTACGGAGGCTGGGACGGCATTCTGGCAGCGGTGACTGAGTTGGATGATCAGCCGTGATCATATTGAATGGCGGTGCTGGTGCAGGCTCGAAGGGCCGAATGGCCTCTACTCCTGCGTCTATTTTCTATGTTTCTATGAAGAAGGGTCGCCTATTCATTTTCTCCAGAGATGTTTCCTGACCCTTAGAGTTACTCCAGCTTTTTGTGTCTATCGTATAGAGTTATCTGATTTGATTAACTATCAAATTAACAGAGACACACACACACAGAGACATACACACAGACACAGAGACACACACACAGACACACACACACACACATACACACAGACACAGAGACACACACAGAGAGACACACACACACACACATAGACATACACACAGACACAGAGACACACACACACACACACATACACACAGACACAGACACACACACACACACACACACACACACACACACACACACACACACACACAGAGAGACACACACACACACACACACACACACACACACACACACAGACACACACACACACAGACACACACACACACACACACACACACACACACACACACACACACACACAGACACACACACAGACACAGAGACACACACAGAGACACACACACAGAGACACACACAGAGACACACACACACACAAAACTATCTCATCAGTCCACACCCTAAATACATTCACTCTTATTGATTAAGGGAGTTAACCAGTACTAACATTAGCCACTAAATCAACTCAGATTCACTACATCTTAGACACAGAATGCTGGAGTAACTCAGCGGGACAGGCAGCATCTCTGGAGAGAAGGGTCTCGACCCAAAACATCGCCCCTCCAGAGATGCTGCCCGACCCTCTGAATTACTCCAGTGCTTTGTGTCACACTCTGGTTTAAATCAGAGGGGAGGAGGAGAGGAAGGGGGAGAGGGGAGGAGAGGAGGGGGAGGGGGGAGAGGAGGGGAGAGGGGGGAGAGGGAGAGGGGAGAGGAGGGAGGGGGAGGAGAGAGAGGAGGGGGAGGGAGAGGAGAGGGAGAGGAGAGGAGAGGAGGGGAGGAGAGGGGAGGGGGGAGGAGAAGGAGAGGGGAGAGGGGAGCGGAGAGGAGAGGAGAGGGGAGGAGAGGAGGAGAGGGGGGGGAAGAGGGGAGAGGGGGAGAGAGGAGGGGGGGGAGGGGAGGGGAGGAGGGGGAGGAGGGAGAGGGGAGGAGGAGGGGGGAGGGGAGGGGAAGGAGGGGGGGGGGAGGGGAGATGGGAGAGGAGAGGGGGAGGAGAGGGGGGGGAGAGGAGGGGGGACACACAGACACACACACAAAGAGACAGAGACACACACACACATAGACACACACACAGACACACACACAGACACACACACACACACACACACACACACACACACACACACACAGACACAGACACACAGACACAGACACACACACACAGACACACACACACACACACACACACACACACACACACACACACACACACACACACACACAGACACACACACACACACACACACACACACACACACAAACACACACACACACACACACAGACAGAGACACACACACACACAGACAGAGACACACACACAGAGACATAGAGAGACACACACAGAGACACAGACACACACAAACACACAGATAAACACACACAGAGGCACACACACAGATACAGACACCCAGAGACACACACAAACACAAACACACACACACAGACACACACATACATTGCTGCCCGACCCTCTGAGTTACTCCAGCACTCTGTGCCTTTCTCCAGTGTAAACCAGCACCTGCAGCTCCTCCCTACACAACAGTAATCCAAGCTGCAGAATAGACTGATTTTCCCATTTGTTTCTTTTTATAACACTAAACCAATCTTTACAGGACACAGCAGTGAGGAGGAAACTGTGATATCTTCTCATTTTTTGAAAAGGATCTTTCAGCTTTTGGCTGTTGAGAGCCAATGGAAGCTGGGGTGGTAATTGGAGCCCGCCCACTGGCCCTGGACTCTTAGAAAAAGTTGTTGGGAAAGTTTTCAGAAAGTTTGTGAGGTCGTGTTACAGGAGCCTGTGGAGAGAGGCCTGGGGACTGTGTGTGTGGGGAGAGAGTCACAGGACATATTCGTTTATTTTTTAGTGTTGGGGTCCCACACCAACCCTCGACCCTGCATGTTCTTAGAGGAACTTTTACTGGCTTCTCGACTACACAGACAAGACAGGGGCAATGAGCGAGGCGGAGAATCAATCCGAGGGAGGTTCCATTGCAGTGGAGAAGAAGATACTCGGTATGGAGGTTAAAATATGGGAGAGAGAGGAGGGAGGGGAAGGGGAGAGAGGAGGGGAAGGGGGAGAGAGAAGAGGGGAGAGAGGGGGGAAGGAGGGAGAGAGGGGAGGGGGAGAGGAGGGGAGGGGAAGGGAGAGGAGAGGGAAGGGGGACAGAGAGGAGAGGAGGAGGGAGTGGAGGGGGGAGGGGAGAGGGGGAGGGGAGGGGAGGGGAAGGGGGAGAGGAGAGGGAGGGGAAGAGAGGGGAGAGGGGAAGAGAGGAGAGGAGAGGAGGGAAGGAGGGAGAAAGAGGGAGAGAGGAGAGGAGGGAGGGGAAGGGGAGAGGAGAGGGAGGGGAAGGGGGGAGAGAGAAGAGAGGGAAGAGTAAAGTCAATTTCATTTATATAGCACGTTTAGCACCTCGCGTTTGAAACCAAAGTGCTTTATATAAATTAAATAATGGGGGAGAGGGGAGGGAGGGAAAGAGGGAGAGGGGAGAGGAGAGGGAAGGGGGGAGGGGAGGGGCAGGGGGGAGGGAGGAGGGGGGGGAGAGGAGAGGGAAAGAGAGGGGAGGGGGAGGGGAAGGGGGAGAGGGGAGAGGGGAGAATAGGGGAGGGGAGGAGGGAATAAGGGGGGAGAGAGGGGAAGGAGGGGAGAATAGAGGGGGGAAGGGGGAGGAGGGAGGGGACAGAAGAGAGGGAAGAGTAAAAGTCAATTTCATTTATATAGCACGTTTAGCACCTCGCGTTGAAACCAAAGTGCTTTAATATAAATTAAATAATGGGGGAGAGGACACGAGGGAAAGGAAGGAGGAGGGAGGGGATAGGGGGGAGGGGATAGAGGGGAGAGGGGAGAGAGGGGAGGGGAGAGAGGGGAGGGAGGGAGGGGAAAAAGGGAGAGGGAGGGGGGAAGGGGAGAGGAGGGAGGGGAGGGAGGGGGGAGTAGAGTAAAGTCAATTTCATTTATATAGCACGGAGCACCTCGCGGAAACAAAGTGCTTATATAAATTAAAATAATGGGGGAGAGGAGGGAGAGGGGAATAGAGGGGAGGGGGGAGGGAAGAGGGAGGGGGAGGGGAGGAGAGGAGAGGGAGAGGAGAGGGGGGGTAGAGGGGAAATGGGAGGGGGAGGGAGGGAGAGAGGAAGAAGGGGGGAGAGAGGGAGGGGGGGGTAGAAGTAAATTTTAAGTGGATAGGAGAGGAGGGTGGGAGAAGAGGAGGGAGGGGGGAGGGTGGGGGGGAGGAAGGGAGGGGGGAGGGTAAATTAAGAAAGTAAATTTATTTATATAGCACGTTTATATAAAAGAAATAATGAGGGGGTGGGGAGGAGGGGGAAGAGAGAGGGAGAGAGGACAGGGAGGGTAAAAGTGAAGTAAATTTCATTTATATAGCACGTTTGTTAAATGAACTAGTGTTGACGTTGAAACCAGAGTGGTTTACATGAGGGGGGGGGGGGGGAGAGAGGGAATTGGAGGGGGGGGGGAGTAGAGGGGGGAGGGGGGGGGGGGGAGAGGGGAAAAAGGGGCAGGGAGGGGGAGGGGGGGGTTAAAGTAATGTAAATTTAATTTATATAACACATTTGAATCAACTTCGCATTGAAACCAAAGTGCTTTACATAAAATAAATAGAGGAGGAGGGAAGAGGAGTGTAG
>NW_026576885.1:42500-47500 GCF_028641065.1 Leucoraja erinaceus
GGGGGGGATCTTATAGAAACTTACAAAATTCCTAAGGGGTTGGACAGGCTAGATGCAGGAAGATTGTTCCCGATGTTGGGGAAGTCCAGGACAAGGGGTCACAGCTTAAGGATAAGGGGGAAATCCTTTAAAACCGAGATGAGAAGAACTTTTTTTCACACGGAGAGTGGTGAATCTCTGGAACTCTCTGCCACAGAGGGTAGTCGAGGCCACACAGTTCATTGGCTATATTTAAGAGGGAGTTAGATGTGGCCTTTGTGGCTAAGGGGATCAGGGGGTATGGAGAGAAGGCAGGTACGGGATACTGAGTTGGATGATCAGCCATGATCATATTGAATGGCGAATGGTGCAGGCTCGAAGGGCCGAATGGCCTCTACTCCTGCACCTATTGTCTATGTTTCTATGTTTCTAAAACACCAGGGGCGATTTACTGAAGCCAATTAAGCAGCGATTTGGGGAGGGGGGGTGGAAGAAAGATAGATAGATGGAGGAGGTTGATTAGCAGTCTTTGGACAAAGGGCTGACCTGGAAATGCAAGTGAAGGATAGAGGTGATGTGGAATGTGAAGCCGGAGGAAGGAATCGAGGTGGAATGGGGTTGGGGGAAGGGAGGGGACGTTGGGAAAAGTGTGCAGGGAATTCAGTTCGGTTTATTGTCAAATGTACCGGATTCAGGGGATATGGGGAGAAGGCAGGAACGGGGTACTGATTGGGGATGAGCAGCCATGATCACATTGAGTGGCGGTGCTGGCTCGAAGGGCCGAATGGCCTCTACTCCTGCACCTGTTGTCTATTGTCTATAATTGGCCCTAGGGTGGACCCAGTGGTCAGTGCGGACTCGATGGGCTGAAGGGCCTGGCCAGCTCATTTTACTGTCCCGTGTACTGAGGTACAGTGAAAAGCTTTTGTTGCGTGCTAACCAGTCAGCGGAAAGACAATACATGATTACAATCGAGCCGTCCACAGTGTACAGATACATGATAAGGGAATAACGTTTAGTGCAAGGTGAAGCCCGATCAAGGATAGTCAAACATAGACAATAGGTGCAGGAGTAGAGGCCATTCGGCCCTTCGAGCCTGCACCGCCATTCAATATGATCATGGCTGATCATCCAACTCAGTATCCCATCCCTGCCTTCTCTCCATACCCCCTGATCTCTTTAGCCACAAGGGCCACATCTAACTCCCTCTTAAATATAGCCAATGAACTGTGTGGCCTCAACTACCTTCTGTGGCAGAGAATTCCACTTTCACCACTCTGTGTGGGAAAAAAAATGTTTTTCTCATCTCGGTCCTAAAAGATTTCCCCCTTATCCTTAAACTGTGTGTGTGTGGCCCCTTGTCCTGGACTTCCCCAACATCGGGAACAATCTTCCTGCATCTAGCCTGTCCAACCCCTTAAGAATTTTGTATGTTTCTATAAGATCCCCCCCCAATCTTCTAAATTCTAGCGAGTACAAGCCGAGTCTATCCAGCCTTTCTTCATATGAAAGTCCTGACATCCCAGGAATCAGTCTGGTGAACCTTCTGTGTACTCCCTCTATGGCAAGAATGTCTTTCCTCAGATGAGGAGACCAAAACTGTACGCAATACTCCAGGTGTGGTCTCACCAAGACCCTGTACAACTGCAGTAGAACCTCCCTGCTCCTATACTCAAATCCTCTATGGTAAGAATGTCTTTCCTCAGATGAGGAGACCAAAACTGTACGCAATACTCCAGGTGTGGTCTCACCAAGACTCTGTACAACTGCAGTAGAACCTCCCTGCTCCTATACTCAAATCCTCTATGGCAAGAATGTCCTTCCTCAGATTAGGAGACCAAAACTGTACGCAATACTCCAGGTGTGGTCTCACCAAGACCCTGTACAACTGCAGTAGAACCTCCCTGCTCCTATACTCAAATCCTCTATGGTAAGAATGTCTTTCCTCAGATGAGGAGACCAAAACTGTACTCAATACTCCAGGTGTGGTCTTACCAAGATCCTGTACAACTGCAGTAGAACCTCCCTGCTCCTATACTCAAAGCATATCGGTTCTCCTGCATTTTTGGTCGACTCTGGATGTAAATGCTGCCGTTGAATTTGCTCGTCGAGGGATATGGGCCAAACCAGGAATCAGTCTGGTGAACCTTCTCTGTACTCCCTCTATGGCAAGAATGTCTTTCCTCAGCGGGTGAGGCAGCATCTATGGAGCGAAGGAATTTCGGGTCGAGACCCTTCAGTCTGATGAAGGAATAGATGCTGCCTCACCCGCTGAGTTTCTCCAGCATTTTTGTCTCCCTTCCTTTGTCTGTAGGGGAGTGGATCGGGAAAGTGGGATAACATTAGACCCAGTGTGAATATCGCCCATTCCTTCTCTCCAGCGATGCCGCCTGTCCCGCTGAGTTACTCCAGCAGTTTTTTTTTTTTGTCCACCTTCCATTTAAACCAGCATCTGCAGTTCCTTCCTACACACTGTGTGAACAGGTGATCGATGGTTTAGTTTCAGAGATACAGCGCGGAAACAGGCCCTTCGGCCCACCGGCTCCCTGCCGACCAACGATCCCCGCACACACTAACACTATCCTACACACACACTAGGGACAATTTTGTACATTTATAAACAAGCCAATGTCCAGGACAAGGGGTCACAGCTTAAGGATAAGGGGGAACTTAACAAATCCTGGGATGGCAGGACTGTCTTATGAAGAAAGACTGGATAGACTTGGTTTATACTCTCTAGAATTTAGGAGATTGAGAGGGGATCTTATAGAAACTTACAAAATTCTTAAGGGGTTGGACAGGCTAGATGCAGGAAGATTGTTCACGATGTTGGGGAAGTCCAGGACAAGGGGTCACAGCTTAAGGATAAGGGGGAAATCCTTTAAAACCGAGATGAGAAGAACTTTTTTCACACAGAGAGTGGTGAATCTCTGGAACTCTCTGCCGCAGAGGGTAGTCGAGGCCACACAGTTCATTGGCTATATTTAAGAGGGAGTTAGATGTGGCCCTTGTGGCTAAAGGGATCAGGGGGTATGGAGAGAAGGCAGGGGCGGGATACTGAGTTGGATGATCAGCCATGATCATATTGAATGGCGAATGGTGCAGGCTCGAAGGGCCGAATGGCCTCTACTCCTGCACCTAATTTCTATGTTTAATTCACCTGCAAACCCGGGGATCTCGGAGAAAACCCACGCAGGTCACGGGGAGAACGTGCAAACTCCGCGCGCTCAGCGCCCGTAGTCGGGATCAAACCCCCGGGTCTCCGGCGCTGTGAGGCAGCAACTCTACCGCTGCGCCACCGTGACTGCCTAGCATGGACTCGGTGGGCTGAAGGGCCTCCCTGTATCTTTGAAGATAAACATCGAAAATAAAAACGTCGTGATATTTTTTAGTATTTAGTATAAATTTAGCATTTTTTGTACATTAAATATTTATTATATTTTCAATATTTCATTATTTTTTTTTAAATTTCAGCAACAAGGGTTCTAGGCACGGTGAAATGGTTTAATGTTCGAAATGGGTATGGATTCATCAACAGGTGAGTCATTTCTTGAGTACCAGTTCGACATGAAATGTCCCTCCATTCCTTCTCTCCAGAGATGCTGCCTGTCCCGGCTTAGTTGCTCCAACATTTTGTTTTATCTTTAAGTGCAGAGTCTTAGAAACATAGACAATAGGTGCATGAGTAGAGGCCATTTGGCCCTTCGAGCCAGCACCATTCGCCATTCATTGTGATCACGGCTGATCATCCCCAATCAATAACCCGTGCCTGCCTTCTCCCCATATCCCTTGACTCCACTAGCCCCTAGAGCTCTATCTAACTCTCTCTTAAATCCATCCAGTGATTTGGCCTCCACTGCCCTCTGTGGCAGGGAATTCCACAGATTCACACAACTCTCTGGGTGGAAAAGTTTCTCCTCATCTCAGTCCCAAATGGCCACAGATTCACACAACTCTCTGGGTGGAAAAGTTTCTCCTCGTCTCAGTCCCAAATGGCCACAGATTCACACAACTCTCTGGGTGGAAAAGTTTCTCCTCATCTCAGTCCCAAATGGCCACAGATTCACACAACTCTCTGGGTGGAAAAGTTTCTCCTCGTCTCAGTCCCAAATGGCCACAGATTCACACAACTCTCTGGGTGGAAAAGTTTCTCCTCGTCTCAGTCCCAAATGGCCACAGATTCACACAACTCTCTGGGTGGAAAAGTTTTTTCTCACCTCAGTCTTAAATGACCTCCCCTTTATTCTAAGACTGTGTGTGTGGCCCCTGGTTCTGGACTCGCCCAACATTGGGAACATTTTTCCTGCATCTAGCTTGTCCAGTCCTTTTATAATTTGATATGTTTCTATAAGATCCCTCCCCCTCATCCTTCTAAACTCCAGTGAATACAAGCCTAGTCTTTTCAATCTTTCCTCATATGACAGTCCCGCCATCCCAGGGATCGATCTTGCAGTTCTGCAGTTCGTTCCAATACATTTTGCCCATCATCACCCCTGGACATCTAAGACTCGATCGAGTAAATCAGGTCTCTGTGTCCTTTAGATGTACACAAGACGCTGTAGTAACTCAGCGGGACAGGCAGCATCTCAGGAGAGAAGCAACGACAATAGACAATAGATGCAGGAGTAGAGGCCATTCGGCCCTACGAGCCAGCACCGCCATTCATTGTGATCATGGCTGATCATCCCCAATCAGTACCCCGTTCCTGCCTTCTCCCCATATCCCCCGACTCTCTCTCGCTATCTTTAAGAGCCTCTCTCTTGAAAGAATTCTCTCCAGAGAACTGGCCTCCACCGCCCTCTGTGAGGCAGAGAATTCCACAGACTCACAACTCTCTGTGAGAAAAAGTGTTTCCTCGTCTCCGTTCTAAATGGCCGACCCCTTATTCTTAAACTGTGTGTGTGTGTGTGTGTGTGTGTGTGTGTGGGGCCCCTGGTTCTGGACTCCCCCAACATGGGGAACATGTTTCCTGCCTCTAGCGTGTCCAAACCCTTAAAAATCTTATACGTTTCAATGAGATT
>NW_026576885.1:52500-55000 GCF_028641065.1 Leucoraja erinaceus
CCATCCCAGGAATCAGTCTGGTGAACCTTCTCTGTACTCCCTCTATGGCAAGAATGTCCTTCCTCAGATTAGGAGACCAAAACTGTACGCAATACTCCAGGTGTGGTCTCACCAAGACCCTGTACAACTGCAGTAGAACCTCCCTGCTCCTCTACTCAAATCCTCTACGGCAAGAATGTCTTTCCTCAGATTAGGAGACCAAAACTGTACGCAATACTCCAGGTGTGGTCTCACCAAGACCCTGTACAACTGCACAGTAGAACCTCCCTGCTCCTAGACTCAACTCCTCTATGGCAAGAATGTCTTTCCTCAGATTAGGAGACCAAAACTGTACGCAATACTCCAGGTGTGGTCTCACCAAGACCCTGTACAACTGCAGTAGAACCTCCCTGCTCCTATACTCAAATCCTCTATGGCAAGAATGTCCTTCCTCAGATTAGGACACCAAAACTGTACGCAATACTCCAGGTGTGGTCTCACCAAGACCCTGTACAACTGCACAGTAGAACCTCCCTGCTCCTATACTCAAAGCATATCGTTTCTCCAGCATTTTTGGCTGACTCTGGGTGTAAATGCTGCCGTTGAATTTGCCCGTCGAGGGATATGGGCCAAACGCGGTCGGTCGGGCGGGACTTGGGCGGAGGGGCGCGTTGGTTGGAGTGTGCGAGTTTCCGCGCTGTGTGACTTCACGAGGTGATAATTTGAGTTGTTTGACCCCCCACCCCCCCCCCACTTTTTTACCCCCCCCCCCCCGATTCTCTCCCCCGACCAGACCGCCATCAAAAAGAACAACCCGCGCAAGTACTTGCGTAGCGTGGGAGACGGCGAGATCGTGGAGTTCGATGTTGTCGAAGGAGAGAAGGTAAGACCTTACCGTCACGTGTGGGCTGGGTGCCATTGGTCTCCCCCAACATCGGGAACATGTTTCCTGCCCCTAGCCTGTCCAAACCCTTAACAATCTCATATATGTTTCAATGAGATCCCCTCTCGTCCTTCTAAACTCCAGTGGATACTAGCCCAATCGCAAGATGAGTTCTGGTTCGACTGACAATAGTTGCAGGAGTAGAGGCCATTCGGCCCTTCGAGCCAGCACCGCCATTCAATATGATCATGGCTGATCATCCCCAATCAGTACCCCGTTCCTGCCTTCTCCCCTGACTCCGCTATCTTTAAGAGCCCTATCTAGCTCTCTCTTGAAAGAATTCTACCGAGGCAGAGAATTCCACAGACTCACCACTCTCTGTGTGAGAAAAAGTGTTTCCTCGTCTCCGTTCTAAATGGCTTTACCCCTTATTCTTAAACTGTGTGTGTGTGTGGCCCCTGGTTCTGGACTCCCCCAACATCGGGAACATGTTTCCTGCCTCTAGTGTGTCCAAACCCTTAATAATCTTATATGTTTCAATGAGATATCCTCTCATCCTTCTAAACTCCACAGAGTGTACAAGCCCACAGCCGCTCCACATTCTCTCAGCGTATGACAGTCCCGCCATCCCGGGAATTAAACTGGTGAACCTACGCTGGGCTCCCACAGTTAATAATCAAGGGTGGGGGTATGGAGGAGGGGGGGGGGGGGGGGGGGAGGGGAGAGGGAGAGGGAGAGGGAGGGGGAGGGGTGTAGTGTGCTGGATGTCAGGGTCCCTGCTAGGGTTGCTGACTCCCCCGTATTAGCCGGGACATCCCGTATTTTGGGCTAAATCGCTTTGTCCCGTACGGGACCGCCCTTGTCCCGTATGTGACCGCTGCTACTCGGGTCGGACTGCGCCTCACCCGTCCCGACGTAGTGCAGCCCGTGGAGTGCAGCAGCAGCAGCAGCGCCTCGCCCGTAGCCCCGTCTTGGCCCTTAACTCCAAAAAGAACAAGGAGCTCATTGTAGACTTCAGGAAGTCCAGAGGCGGCACGCACACCCCCATCCACATTAACGGGACGGAGGTGGAACGTGTTTCTAGCTTCAGGTTCCTGGGAGTCAACATCTCCGATGACCTCTCTTGGACCCACAATACCTCTACTCTGATCAAGAAGGCTCACCAGCGTCTCTTCTTCCTGAGGAGACTGAAGAAGGTCCATCTGTCTCCTCAGATCCTGGTGAACTTCGACCGCTGCACCATCGAGAGCATCCTGACCAACTGTATCACAGTATGGTATGGCAACTGCTCTGTCTCCGACCGGAAGGCATTGCAGAGGGTGGTGAAAATTGCCCAACGCATCACCGGGTTCCTCGCTCCCCTCCATTGAGTCTGTCCAAAGCAAGCGCTGTCTGCGGAGGGCGCTCAGCATCGCCAAGGACTGCTCTCACCCCAAACCATGGACTGTTTACCCTCCTACCATCCGGGAGGCGCTACAGGTCTCTCCGTTGCCGAACCAGCAGGTCGAGGAACAGCTTCTTCCCGGCGGCTGTCACTCTACTCAACAACGTACCTCGGTGACTGCCAATCACCACCCCCCCCCGGACAACTATTATTATTTATTCAAATCGTTTGCTATGTCGCTCTTCCAGGGAGAT
>NW_026576885.1:60000-62848 GCF_028641065.1 Leucoraja erinaceus
TGATGCTGCTGGCCTTGCCGAGGCAGCGTGAGGTGTAGATGGGGTCATAGAAACATAGAAACATTAGGTGCAGGAGTAGGCCATTCGGCCCTTCGAGCCTGCACCGCCATTCAATATGATCATGGCTGATCATCCAACTCAGTATCCCATCCCTGCCTTCTCTCCATACCCCCTGACCCCCTTAGCCACAAGGGCCACATCTAACTCCCTCTTAAATATAGCCAATGAACTGGCCTCGACTACCCTCTGTGGCAGAGAGTTCCAGAGATTCACCACTCTCTGTGTGAAAAAAGTTCTTCTCATCTCGGTTTTAAAAGGATTTCCCCTTTATCCTTAAGCTGTGACCCCTTGTCCTGGACTTCCCTAACATCGGGAACAATCTTCCTGCATCTAGCCTGTCCAACCCCTTAAGAATTTTGTAAGTTTCTATAAGATCCCCTCTCAATCTTCTAAATTCTAGAGAGTATAAACCAGGCAGTCCTGACATCCCAGGAATCAGTCTGGTGTACCTTCTCTGCACTCCCTCTATGGCAAGAATGTCCTTCCTCAAATTTGGAGACCAAAACTGTACGCAATACTCCAGGTGTGGTCTCACCAAGACCCTGTACAACTGCAGTAGAACCTCCCTGCTCCTAGACTCGAATCCTCTATGGCAAGAATGTCTTTCCTCAGATTAGGAGACCAAAACTGTACCCAATACTCCAGGTGTGGTCTCACCAAGACCCTGTACAACTGCAGTAGAACCTCTCTGCTCCTATACTCAAATCCTTTAGCAATGAAAGCTAACATACCATTCGCTTTCTTTACTGCCTGCTGCACCTGCATGCCTACCTTCAATGACTGGTGTACCATGACACCCAGGTCTCGCTGCATCTCCCCCTTTCCCAATCGGCCACCGGGTCGATGGAAGGGAGGGTGGTTTGTGTATGTGGGTGTGCGTGTGTGACGGTCTGGGCTGTGTACGCAATTCGGACGGAGCCGTCCCGGTAAAATGCTTTCCGCAGCACATCTAGGAGTTGGTGAGAGTAGCTGTGGACCTCCCGGTGTGGCATATTGAATGGCGGTGAAGGGCCGAATGGCCTACTGCCTCAACGGGGAGAGCGATCGATCGTGTGTGTGCGTTGACTCCACGCCGTTAACCCACGGCGACTTGACCCTCGACCTTCTCTCTCCCCCCCTCTCCCCCCCTCTCCGGCCGCCTTGACCCTCTCCTCCCCGCAGGGGGCCGCGGGAGAGAGGCGGAAAGGTTCCGGCGAGCGGGAGGCGGGGGAGGCGGGCGCCGCTCGTCCCGCGGCCCCGCGCCGGCGCCCCCCGGCCCCGGGCTTCTACCGGCGCCGTTACCGTCGGCAACAGCAGTCGCCGGCCCCCCCCGGAAGGGGGGGGGGTCGCCCGGTGGAAGTGAGTTCTTCCCCCCCTCCCCCCCCCCCCCCCCCCCCCCCCCCCCCCCCCCCCTCCACCACCACCACCATCTCGTTACCAGCGGACACGGTTGGGTGGGAGAAGCGGTCAACTTTGGGCAAAGGCTTGTTCACTGCGCGGGGGGTGTGTTTTTGAGGTCACGTTTTGGGGTCTTCGGGGGGGGGTGGAAAACCCACTGGTGAGGAAACTTTCACATCCACAATTCTACCCCCCCCCCTACCTCGTTTCCCACCCCCCCCTCCCCCTGAATGATCCCTTAATAATCCCCCTTTGACCTTCCTTTGTGTGTCCACCTTCGAATAACCCCCGCTCTGTGGCTCGTTTAGTCTGCATTAAATCCCCGCCACAACTTGGAGATTTGGCGGGATTTTTTAAAAAAAGGGGGGCGGATGGTGGGTGGGGGAGGGGGGGGGGGGGGATAGTCTCGGACGCGTGGGGCCGAAGGGCCTTGTGTCTCTGCCACTGAAGGCAGTGGGAGGCCCGGTTCACTGGATGTCTTCAAGAGGATCTTGTTGGAGGAGTATACGATTTTTGGAGGATTGGACGGGGTAGATGGGGATGGGGGGGGGGGAATGGAGGGTGGTGGAAGAGTAGGGGGGAGAAGAGAAAGACTGGAGGGGGGAGAGAGAGATTGTGAGTGGGTGGGACGGAGAGAGATTGTGTGGGGGGGGGGGACGGAGAGAGATTGTGTGTGGGGGGACGGAGAGAGATTGTGTGGGGGGGGACGGAGAGAAGATTGTGTGGGGGGGAGACGGAGAGAGATTGTGTGGGGGGGGGACGGAGAGAGATTGTGTTGGTGGGACGGGGAGAGATTGTGGGTGGGGGGGACGGAGAGAGATTGTGTGGGGGGGACGGAGGAGATTGGGGGGGGACGTGTGGGGGGGACGGAGAGAGAGATTGTGTGGGGGGGGACGGAGAGAGATTGTGTGGGGGGGACGGAGAGAGATTGTTTGATTGTTGTGGGGGGGACGGAGAGAGATTGTGGGGGGGGACGGAGACGGAGAGATTGTGTGGGGGGACGGAGAGAGAGATTGTGGGGGGGGGGACGGAGAGCGAGAGAGAGAGTGTGTGGGGGGGACGGAGAGAGAGATTGTGTGGGGGGGGAGAGAGATTGTGTGGGGGGGGGGAGAGAGATTGTGTGGGGGGGACGGAGAGAGATTGTGTGGGGGGGGACGGAGAGAGATTGTGGGGGGGGGACGGAGAGAGATGTGTGGGGGGGACGGAGAGAGATTGTGTGGGGGGGAAGGAGAGATTGGTGGGGGGACGGGGAGGTGATTGAGAGTGTGTGTGGGGGGACGGAGAGAGATTGTGTGGGGGGGACAGAGAGAGATTGTGTGGGGGGGACGGAGAGAGATGTGTGGGGGGGGGACGGAGAGAGATTGTGTGGGGGGGGGACCGAGAGAGAGATTGTGTGGGGGGGAGGGAGAGA
>NW_026576886.1:0-62804 GCF_028641065.1 Leucoraja erinaceus
TGACAATAATCGAGGTTAAGAACCTGAGTAGTCTGTATGGGTGTTTGTACCTTCTCCCCAGGACCACATGGGTTTTTTTTCCAATTTCCTCACACATTCCAAAGATGTGCAGGTGAACAGGTTAATTGGCTTCTGTAAATTGGCCCCTGAGTGTAGGATAGGACATATGTATGGCTGATCATTGGTTGATAAGGATTCTGTTGACCGAAGGGCCTGTTTCCATGCTTGTATCTTCTAAAAAACACTATTTGAGCTGGTCAGGCAGCATCCGCTGGTGGGAATCAATGTTTTGGGTTGAGATCATGCATTAAGGCTGATTTTACAGGGAAGATAACAATATTAAGGGGAGATGGGGAGGGGTGAGGGAGGCGGACCAAGGAGAGGTGATCGAGGATGGGCAGGAGGAACCAGATAGGATTGAAACATACAGAATAGTGAAAGAGTGAATGTGGAGAGGATGTTTCCACTAGTGGTAGAATCTAGGACTAGAGTTAAAGGATGTTCTTTTTGGAAGGAGATGAGGAGAAATGTCTTCAGAGGGTGGTGAATCTGTTGAATTATTTGCCACAGAAAGCTGTGGAGACCAAGTCAATTATATTTTTACGGCAGAGATAGATAAATTCTTAATTAGAACAGGTGACAGAGGTTATACGGAGAAGGCAGGAGATAGATCAGCCATGATTGGCCGAGTAGACTTGATGGGCTAAATGGTCTAATTCTACTAATGTAAATAGCTCATTCTAAACTTCCCCACAGTTTAGTTTCAGCCAATAAGATACTGAGTCAAGCACTTGCGCATCTAAACTTTATTTTGGAAAAACACAATAACAGTTCCCCACTACTATACCTAACCACCGCGGGTTCGATCCTTGTATCTGCTTGGCCAAGCCCTCCTAGCCTCGTGCAAGCAGAGACACTCCAGAAGGTCACGCAGTCCTAAGCGTTCTCCCAGAAGAACGACACAGGACCTCGTGGGAGCCACCTTTTATAGCCCCCCGAACCTTGAGGGGCCGAACCACATGGGGGTGGTCTCCTTACAGTCCAAAAAAAGGTATCGATTAACTCTGTACATGATAGACCTTCCCCAAACCCAATAATACAGTAACTAATACATTGTATTCAAACAGTGCTTCTGGAAGGAAGCAAGCATAGCATCATTTGCCCAGATATTCAAGAAACCCAGACAAGGCTCAACACTTAACCCAATCAACATCTAGCAAAGTGAAGCTTTGCAACATTGCTTACAATGTGTATGTCTGGTTTGCATTCACCCAATCCATTTCATGCAATTTACATCTATTTGTAAGAATCTGCAGATGTCCCATTCTTTCCCTGCGACTATTCTCTAGGCTCTAGACAAGCTGGCACCATTCTGCAGCTTGTCCCATTTCGGCAGAAGGCACATTTAAATTTACCAAAATGCTTAGCAGCCCAGAAGCCTTTACTCAATTTTAGTTTCCTGGCATCTCCAATTTGTCCAGAATTAACACTAACACATGACCTTATGACCTTATGATGGAGCTGGGAGACAGAGGCAAGTGGGTGATAGGTGGAAGCAGAGAATGAAAAATAAAAGGAATGAGCCTGGTGGAGGCAGGGAACGGTGTAGGGCGAATGTTTACGTCACCTGGAAGGGTTGTTTAGGTCCCTGGATGGTAGTGAGGGAAGAGGTGCAGGAACAAGTGTTGCCCCTCGTACAATTACATGGGAAAGTGCCAACGGCCAGGGAGCGGAGGGTGGTGAGAGATGAGCAGACTAAGGCTTCATGGAAGGAGTTGTCTCAGTGGAAGACAGAAAAGGATTGATAGGTGAATATGTTATTAGTGGTGGGATCCTGGTGCACTGATGGAAATAACGAAGGATAATGTGCCACATCTCAGTATATATCCTTGTTGTTTTAGAAAGGAACATTTCTGCTCTGGCATAGTTCCATACTGTTGGTGAACTTTTTAATATCGTAAAGCCCCTCAACCTCTTTCACTGGCCCTTCTCCATTCTTCCTTCACTTTCATACTTAGACCTTCGGTTAACCATTTCCCACACTGCCGTCCAAGAGAACCAAGAGAATCACCTAAATCTGGAGGCTGAATCATTTGGCACTTACCCAACAAGAATCCTATGTGTATATCTTTAAATCACCATACACCATCGAGCATTGTGGTTTGGGGTTGAATTTCACATTATTCCTTTGTCTTCATGCTATGGAGTATCAGATTGGATTATTTTCTGTTGCATTGCTACATTCTAGATTTGATATCCAGGTTAAATTACATTGAAATGTTGAAGATTCAATTATGTGCTGACTAATATAGGTCCAGGCTTACATAATTCTGATGTAATTTATTTATACTTGCGTTGTATTTATCACATATTTAGTACAAATTAATGTGAATCACATCTCAGGAGTACAGTGTTTTGATTATTTAATAAGTATTTAAATGGTTACTAGCATGTTCCTGACCAAAGGTTTATAACAATGTGTATGAGTTATTGCATCCATTAGACTATTAGTCATATTTTTAAGAATATGGACTCACATAAATATTTTATTGTTAATTAGTGAAAACACTACCATGTATAATGTACAAGAAAATTTGGGCTTAATGATTGAGTCAACTCAGTGATCCTCTGTCATTTCTGAGATTTTAGTTTCCTGGTGACATTTACAGAATTTAAATTTACGTACTATAAAAAAGTAATGAAGAAGAGGACATAAAAAAATTACAAGGAATAGAAACATATGTTGAAGTTGCCATGAAGAACAAAAGAACGAGGAATAAAACATTTTGACATTAATTTATTTACTTGCAGTGAAAATATTAACTAATCTGAAATGAATAAGAAAACAATCCAGCTAGGTTTAGTATTATACCATTCTGTGGCAATGGAAGGCAGTGTGGGAAATGGTTAACAGAAGGTCTAAGTACGGAAGTGAAGGGGGAAAGGAAATGGAACAGAGAAAGAGGCAGTTGAGGGACATGACAACATTAAAGAGTTCACCTTTGGAACCAGCAAGAGTAGAAACATTCCTTATGGTTACTAAAACATTTGATGACAAGGTGACAAGAGATCAGTGCATGCATGTTCCTGTTAGAATGCTAGACAAGGCAGGTGGGAGTAAGGAAGCTTGGACGAAAGAAGATTGTGAGAAATACAGGCGCTTGGCTTTGTGGCCACGTTTGCAGATGATACGAAGATAGGTGAAGGGGCAGTTGGTATAGAGGAAGCAGGGTGCCTGCAAAAGGATTTGGACAGGTTGGGAGAGTGGCGAAAAACGTGGAAGATGGAATACAGGGTAGCTAAGTGTGGCCATGCACTTTGGTAATAGGATTAAAGGTGTAGACTATTTTTTAAATGGGAAGAGAATTCAGAAATTGGGAGCGCAAAGGGACTTGGGATTGCTGGTGCAGATTTTCCAATAGATTAATTTGCAAGTTGCATTGGTAGTAAGACAAATGCAATGGTAGTTTTCATTTTGAGAGAACTAGAATATAAAAGCAGGGATGTAAAGCTAAGGCTTTATAAGGTATGGGTCACACTGCATTTGGAGTATTGTGATCAGTTTTTGCGTCCCATATCTGAGTAGTGATGTATTTGCTTTGGTGAGGGCCCAGAGGAGGTTTACGAGAATGATCTCAGGGATGATTGCGTTAATCAGTTTATGATGATTATCAGTCAATATAAGCAGGACGTCTCTTAGGGAGTGGCAGTGAGGGAGCGGGCCTTGTGAGGGAAGTGCCCTGTGAGAAAAGTGTGAGTCTTTGGCTCGAGGAGGCTGAGGAGAGGAGGCTACGCAAAACACTGGCGAGGGAGAGATGAAACAAGGAGATGTCAGGCAAGCTGATTCAGTGTGATGCTTGCAGTATGTGGGAGGTCAAGGATACTGCTGGTGCTTCTGGCTGCTACAAATGTGAGAAGTGCACCCAGGTACAGCTCCTGAACAACCGTGTTGGGGAACTGGAGAATCAAGTGGATGACCTCAGGTTCGTCCGAGAAACTGAGTCGTTCCTCGACAAGTTCTACCCACAGTAAGATTGTTACACCTAAGGTACTGGAAGAGAGAAGGTGGGTGACGGTGAGAAAGGGAGGTAAACATGGAATGCAAAGGTCCCCAGGTGTTGTACCTCTTGTGAACAGGTTCACTTACTTAGAAGCTGTCGGGTCAGAAGATGTTATTGCAATTGAGCCCCTCTCTATTACACTTAGGTCAACCACATTATTCCAGGGAATTAGGAGAGGAAACAGGGAACCTCGTGTGTCTCTATATGCCGACGACCTTCTTCTTTATGTTAGTGACCCTACAGCCAGTGGCCCTGCAATTGTGTCCTTGTGGGATCAGTTTGGGATTTTTTCCGGCTATAAACTAAACCTCCAAAAAAGCAAATGCTTTCCCATCAACCTAGCCCTACAGATCCAACAGGAAACCTTGCCCTTTCCCATATCTCAAGAAGGTTTTGTATATTTAGGAATACACATCACCCGCTTTTTCACATCCCTGTTTGCACCTAACTGCATGCCTCAAGTTAGCCAAATGAAGGCTGACTTTGAGAGATGGCGTAGTCTGCCACTCACTATGGCTGGGAGAGTGCAGTCAGTGAAGATGACTGTACTTCCCAGATTTCTTTACTCTCCAATGTTTGCTGGTTTTCCTACCCAAGTCATTTTTTAACTCAGTTAACCAATCTATAACCTCCTTTATATGGGGTAACAAGGTTCCCAGGGTCAATAAGTGCACTCTCCAAAGAGGTCGTGAAGTAGGTGGACTGGGCCTTCCTAGCTTTATTAATTATTACTGGGCATCCAATATCCAAAAGATATTATTCTGGCTCCACCGATCAGATACAGACTGGTGTCTGCTTGAATCACAATCCTTTACTCCTCGTCTCTCCCAGCTTTAGTATATTCCTCCCTGCCATTGAAACCCTCTAGATTTACATCCAACCCTGTCGTACTATCCACCATCAAAATTTTTAGCCAATTTCGTTGCCATTATAAGCTTACATCAGCTTCAGTTCTGGGTCCCATTCATAGTAACCATTTATTCCCCTCCTCCACACTTGACTCAACCTTTCGACAGTGGGGTTTGAATGGTCTTATGTGCATTAAGGATTTATACACTCACAACATATTTGATAGTTTTGACAACCTACACAAAAAACATGGCCTCCCACATAATCATTTATTTAAATATCTTCAGGTCCGCCACTTTGTCATGAAAACATTTCCTTCTGTTCCTGATCTCCCTCCTGTCACCGTGTTGGATAAACTCACTCTTACCTTTGCAAATAAAGGACTGATCTCTGCAGTATATTCTCAATTGATGTATTTAGGAGATCAAAACCTGAACAAAGTTAAAGCTAGGTGGGAGAATGACCTTGGTATGGATCTGTCTGAGGAATGCTGGACAGAAGCGCTGAAAAAAGTCCACTCCTAGTCATCCTGTGCTAGATTGGGGCTCATACAATTTAAAGTTTTACACAGGGTTCATTTAAGCAAAGCCAGGCTTGCTAACATATATCCAGGGACGGACGCTGGCTGTGACAGGTGCTCGTTCTCTCCAGCCAATCTAGCTCATGCATTCTGGTCTTGCCCCAAACTTGTTAACTACTGGGCAGTGGTTTTTAAAAGCATCAGTGAAGTCCTTGGGATGACAGTGAGACCTTGCCCGCTTGTAGCTGTATTTGGTGTAACAGATTCAACAACGGTTTTGTTTATCCATGGGGGTAGGGAACTATTAATAATCTAGGTAGTTTATTTTTTTACAGACCTTTGTATGAATTTTAAAGAAAATCTTTGTTTAAATACAACCCAGTCTGATATCATTACATTTACATCACTTTTGGCCCGTAGGAGAATGTTGCTGGTCTGGAAATCTACCACTCCTCCATCTGCCACTGCTGGGCTGGAAGACGTCATGTTTTTTTAAGGCTAGAAAATATCAAATTCACATTGAGGGGGTCTGTGAAAAAGTTTTATTTGAAATGGGAACCCTTGTTATCATATTTTGAGGGTCTAAAGGAACTACCTATTGACTGAGGGCACTTGACAATAAGTGGGGATCCGCCTTTATTCTGTTTTGTTACTTTACTATTGTTAAAAAGTGCATTTGATTTTGTGATATATTTGGATTGTGAAAAAATAAGCTGCCAAGGGGTGTTTAGGGAGGGTGGGTTAGGGTTATTTTGTTTATATTATTATTATTATTATTATTATTATTATTATTTTTAAAAAACAAAATGGAGGAAAATGTAATGCCATACGCCAGATGTACTGTGATTTTTTTTTCCCTCCAATAAAAAACGATTAATAAAAAATAAAAAGATGTTATCACACTGTGCGGCGGACTAGCTTGCGAAGCAAACAGGCTGTTGAGCCAAAACCAAAGAGGCCAACGTCAGACAACGCTATTGTAGTTGGAGACTCCATTGTGAGAGTTACGGACAGGGGTTTCTGCAGCAACAGATGGGATTCAAGGATGGTGTGCTGCCTTCCTGGTGCCAGGATCCAGGATGTCAGAGGGCAGAAAATCCTCAAGGACGAAGGTGAACAGTGGTAGTGCATGGTGGTACAAACAATGTCGGACAGAAGGGGATGAATATTCTGCAGCGTGACTTTAGAGAGCTCGGAAAAATGCTGAAAAGCAGGACCTCCAGGGTTGTTATCTCCGGTTTGCTTCCAGTTCCTCGTGCTGGCGAGAGCAGGAACAGGGAGATACGGGACCTGAATGTGTGGCTGAGGAACTGGTGCAGGTGGCAAGGATTTAGATTCTTAGATCACTGGGATCTGTTTTGGAGTAAGGGGGAACTGTACAAAAGGGACGGATTGCATCTTAACAGGAGGGGGACCAGCATTCTGGCAGGCAGGTTTGCTACTGCTACACGGCTGGGAACATGTGAGGGGAATGAAATAAATAGTAGAGACATGACTAGTACACAAAGTAAAGACAGAATTCAATACAAAACGCAATATGAGGCAATTAATGCACAGATGAAAAGGGAGGGGGATGTGGGGCTAAGGATAGGCAGTGGTGAAGAGATGGGTCTTGAGGCGGAACTGGAAGATGGTGAGGGACACGGAATTGCGGATCAGTTGGGGGAGGGAGTTCCAGAGCCTGGGAGCTGCCCTGCAGAAGGCTCTGTCCCCAAAACTGCGGAGGTTGGACGTGGATGGAGAGGAGACTGGCTGATGTGGATCTGAGGGACCGTGAGGGTTGGTAGGGAGAGAGGAGGTCAGTGAGATATGGGAGGGCCAGATGGTGGAGGGCTTTGTAGGTGAGGATCAGGATTTTGTAGTTGATCCGGTGGGAGATGGGAAGTCAGTGAAGTTGTTTGAGGACTGGAGTGATGTGATGCCAGGATTTGGTGTGGGTGATGAGTCGGGCGGCTGCGTTCTGGACCAGTTGGAGTCGGTTGATGTAGGTATAGGAGAGTATGGCCAAGTGTAATAGGGATCGATGTGAAAGGTGAGATGCGTAAGGAATCAAAAGTATTGTATATGAATGTGCAAAGTATAAGAAGTAAAGTAAATGAGCTTGAGGCTCAGTTAGAGGTTGGTAGATATGACATTGTGGAGATTACTGAGACGTGGCTGCAGGAGGATTGGGCCTGGGAACTAAATATTCATGGTTATACATCCTATAGAAAGGACAGGCAGGTTGGCAGAGGAAGGGGGGATTAGCTCTGCTGGTGAGGGATGGAATTTAGTCCCTTGCGAGGGAAGACATAGGGACTGACGAGGTAGAGTCACTGTGGAGTGAGTTGAGAAATTGTATAGGCAAGAAGACACTACAGATCCCCAAATAGTAGCCGGGATGTAGGGTGTAAGTTGCAGCAGGAGTTAAAACTGGCATGTAACAAAGGTAATGCCACTGTGGTGATGGGGGATTTCAATATGCAGGCAGACTGGGAAAATCAGGTTGTTTCAGGACTCCAAGAAAGAGAGTTTGTAGAATGCCTCCAAGATGGATTCTTAGAGCAGCTTGTAATGGAACCGGCCAGAGAAAAGGCAATTCTGGATTTAGTGTTGTCCAATGAACCAGGTATGATAAGAGAACTCGAGGTAAAGGAACCGCTTGGAGGTAGTGATCATAATATGATTAGTTTTAATCTGTAATTTGAGGAGGAGGATACCTAATGTTATCCCACTTTTCAAGAAAGGAGCGAGAGAGAAAACGGAGAATTACACACCAGTTAGCCTGACTTCAGTGGTGGGAAAGATGCTGGAGTCAATTATTAAAGAGGTAATAATGGGGCATTTGGATAACAGTAAAAGGATTAGTCCAGGTCAACATGGATTTATGAAAGGGAAATCCTGCTTGACTAATCTTCTGGAATTTTTTGAGGATGTGACAAGTAAAATGGATGAAGGAGTGCCAGTGGATGTAGTGTATCTAGACTTTCAGAAAGCCTTTGATAAGGTCCCGCACGGGAGACTGGTGACTAAAATTAGAGCACATTAGGGGTAGATTGTTGACATGGGGAAACTTTTAAATCTCTCCCTGCACTGGAGACCCGACCTTTTCTTGTTGGGTCTCAGTTGTCGTTGGGGCTGCAACGAGGAGCGGCCTCCAACAGAAGAAGCCGGGGACTCTGGTGTCGACTCACCTCACCGTCGCGGAGCTGGCCGAGCCCAGAGCGGGTGGAGTGGTGGTGGAGCGCTGCTGCTGCTGCTGCCGTTGCTGCTGCTGATGCGGAGGCTGCTACTGCGGGTCTGCAGACGGCGACACCGGGAGCCCGCGGGTCCCTGGAGGGAGACCGCTTGTCAGGGCTCTCGCAACGGTGACTTCTCCCGCCCGAGTTGCGGGGTCGAAGAGCTCCTGGAGCGGGGCCTACATCACTGCCCCGCGTGGCTTGGAATGGCCGCGGGACTCTGCGAGCGCACGCCAGGGGCTCTAACACCAAGACCCGGTGTGCGACCTCGCACCACCCGGCGTGGCTTTAATGGCCGCGGGACAATCGCCATCGCCAGCCGGGGGCTTTGACTTTGATTCTGACATCGGGGGGAAGGGGGGTGGGGAAGAGTGCGGTGGAGAGATAAGTTTTTTTTTGGCCTTCCATCACAGCAGTGTGATGGATGTTTATGTAAAATGTAAATTATGTTGTGTCTGGGGTCTATTTGTGTGTAATGTATGGCTGCAGAAACGGCATTTCGTTTGGACCTCCAGGGGTCCAAATGACAATTAAATTGACTATTGACTATTGACTATTGACACAAAGCTGGGTGGCAGTGTGAACTGTGAAGAGGATGTTAGTAGGTTGCAGGGTGACCTGGACAGGTTGAGTGAGTGGGCAGATGCGTGGCAGATGCAGTATAATATAGATAAATTTGAGGTTATCCACTTTGGCGGCAAAAACAAGGAGGCAGATTATTATCTCAATGGGGTTAGGTTTACGTAAGGGGGGGGGGGGGGGGGGGGGGGGGGGGGGTGGGGGGGGCGCAGCGAGACCTAGGCGTCCTTGTACTGAAAGTTGGCTTACAGATACAGCAGGCAGTGAAGAAAGCTAATGGAATGTTGGCCTTCTTAACAAGAGGATTTCAGTATAGGAAAGAAGTTCTTCCGCAGTTGTATAGGGCTCTGGTGAGACCACATCTGGTGTATTGTGTACAGTTTTGGTCTCCCAATTTGAGGAAGGGCATCCTTGTGATTGAGGCAATGCAGTGTAGGTTCACGAGATTGATCCCTGGGATGGCGGGACTGTCATATGAGGAACAATTGAAAAGAATGGGCTTGTATTCACTGTAGTTTAGAAGGATGAGGGGATATCTTATAGAAAAATATAAAATTATGAAAGGACTGGACAAGCTGGATGCAGGAAAAATGTTCCCTATGTTGGGCGAGTCCAGAACCAGTGGACACAGTCTTAGAATAATTTAAGACTGAGGTGAGAAAAATCTTTTCATTTTGAGAGAACTAGAATATAAAAGCAGGGATGTAATGCTAAGGCTTTATAAGGTATGGGTCAGATTGCATTTGAAGTATTGTGATCAGTTTTTGCGTTCCATATCTGAGTAGTGATGTGTTTGCTTTGGTGAGGGTCCAGAGGAGGTTTATGAGAATAATCTCAGGGATGATTGGGTTAATCAGTTTATGATGATTATCAGTCAATATAAGCAGGACGGCTCTTAGGGAGTGGCAGTGAGGGTGCGGCCTTGTGAGGGAAGTGCCCTGTGAGAAAAGTGTGAGTCTTTGGTTGGAGGAGGCTGAGGAGAGGAGGCTATGCCAAATTTATGGAATTTATGGAATTCCCTGCCCCTGAGGGCAGTGGAGGCCAAGTCACTGGATGGATTTAAGAGAGAGTTAGATAGAGCTCCTGGGGCTAGTGGAATCACCCATGATCACTGTAGATGGTTTATGCATGCAACCTATAATGCAGCTACCTCAATACCACTAACCACGCCTCAGTTATCCCAGTATAATTGTGATATCTTCCCCTTGCTCCTCCCCTGGTTCCAGTACGCCTGAAGACTAGATGCAGTCAGTACTGGGACGTGCCTTACATGTGCCTTTATTAAATACTCAGTAAAGTTACAAGTGTGCCAGACTTGACTTCTTTACATGGTGTCAGATGTGGGACAGAAGTACCGTGTAGCTGAAGTACCCTATGTTGGCCACATCTTCACAGACCACGGGCTGAAACCCAACCTGCAGAAGACCAACGCTATCTCCGAGCTGCCTGCCCCGACCGAGGTAACCAGCCTGCAGCGATTCCTGGGCATGGTCAACTACCTGGGAAAGTTCATCCCCAACCTCAGCGAGTTGAGTGCACCCCTGAGGCAACTGACAAAAAAAGACGTTGCCTGGTCCTGATTTCCTCAACACCAGCAGGCTTTTGACCGTCTCAAATCAAAGCTGATCAGGACACCGACTCTCAAGTTTTTCGATCTGCACCGTCCGATCGTAGTTACATGTGATGCGTCCCGTTTTGGACTCGGTGCTGCCTGCCTACAGCTCCACAATGATGGCTCGCTACAGCCCATTTCTTATGCCTCATGTACCATGACAGACATTGAGCAGCGCTATGCACAAATAGAGAAGGAGCTTCTAGCGGTTGTATTCGCCTGCTCCAAATTTAAAGACTTTCTTTTCGGTAGCAGATTCACCATCGAGCCCGATCATCAATCATTGGTGACTATCCTAAATAAGCCCATTCGCATCGCACCAGCCAGACTCCAGCGCATGATGCTACAGCTCCAACGATTCGACTTTCTGATTGTGTACAAGAAGGGCACAGAGATGCATGTGGCCGACGCGCTGTCCCGGGCATCCCGCTCCTCCTGTGACAGGCACCCCTACGAGCAGGAGGATCTGCAGGTACTCAATGTCAACTTTGTTCCCTCTAAGGAGCTGCAGTGCCTGGTTGAGCATACCGCCAACGACCCCGACCTGCAACAGCTCGCAGCTGTCATCCGGCGGGGGTGGCCTAGCAGACGCACCTCGCTGCCTGCGGGTGCCCACCCTTTATTTCTTGTCCGCGACGAGCTGGTGCTCCGGGACGGAATCATCATCAAGGGTCACAAGGTGGTCGTCCCAGCCTCCCTATATGACTTGTACTATAACGCTGCCCACATGGGGCATCCTGGAGCCGATGCCACCGTCTCACATGCCCAAGAACAGTACTATTGGCCCGGCATGGCCAAGTACATTAAAGCCCGAGTAGCCTCCTGTCCTGACTGCAACACCCTGGCCCCACATCAGCAGCGCCAGTCCCTTCTACAGCAGCCTGCACCTGCTGTGCCCTGGACCTCGCTGGCTGCTGACATATTCGAATCGCGAGGCAAGCACTACCTGGTGTTGGTTGATTCACACTCCAATTGGTTCGAGGTGGACCTTCTCCCTGCTATCACTTCTGAGATGGTTGTCAGCAAGCTGCGCAGACACTTTGCTACCTTTGGGTCCCCGGTCTGCTTACAGACCGACAACGGCCGTGGAATTTCAGGCTTTCGCTGTCAAGTGGAACTTCCACCACTATACCAGCAGCCCTGAGTACCCGCAGAGCAACGGACTGGCCGAGCGAGCTGTCCGCAGTGCCAAGAATTTACTCGAGCAGTCTCGTCTCTCCAATTGTGATTTTTACCTGGGTCTACTCAACCTCCGCAACATCTCTCTCTCGAGACCCTACCATGCGATCCTCTGCCCAGCGCCTGATGTTCCGCGTGCTTCGCCCACCGATGCCGATCGCACAACAATCCCTGATACCCAAGGTCCTCGAGCCTGCTGCCATTCAGCAATGGATTGATCACAAACATGAGGTACAGCGCCGCTCTCACGACAAGTCCTGCCGCCCGCTCTCACCATTGCTGCCTGGCCAGGTCGTCCGCATGCAGATGGCCACCGGATACTCCCGACTCTCAACCGTTGTTGGTGTGGACGACTCCCCGAGATCTTACCTGGTGGACTTTGATGGAGCTGTCTACCGTCGGAGCCGCCAGCACCTGTTGGCCATTAACGAGCCGCAGCCTCCTCCGGCGGCTCCTTACGCTCCTCTGTTGCGCTTCCAGCCTGCTATTACTAATTACCCTGCTACTCCCTGCATGCCCCGGTCCATTGGGTGATGGTGCTATACGCACACGCTCGGGTCGAGTTGTCAAGCCTCCTGTCCGCTACGGTGATTTTGCCTAAATTTGCATGTGTTGTATCATCACACTGCCACTGTTCTAACTTCATTTTTAGATTTCTAATGGAAAGGATGTAGATGGTTTATGCATGCAACCTATAATGTAGCTACCTCATTACCACTAACCACGCCTTAGTTATCCCAGTATAATTGTGATATCTTCCCCTTGCTCCTCCCCTGGTTCCAGTATGCCTGAAGACTAGATGCAGTCAGTACTGGGACGTGCCTTACATGTGCCTTTATTAAATACTCAGTAAAGTTACAAGTGTGCCAGACTTAACTTCTTTACAATCACAATGAATGGCGGTGCTGGCTCGAAGGGTCGAATGGCCTCCTCCTGCATCTTTTTTCTATGTTTCTATGTTTCTACTAGACTAACTGGGCCAGCATCACATGGGAGGACTGGTCACCCAACACAATATTCCACCTCTCCACCAATTCCATTATTGCTGGCCAGTGGGGGGGAGCGCTTTCTGTTGCGCTAGTATGGGTGTTGTGGGCCAAAGTTACTGGTTTCCAGAGGCTAGTATGGAGTTTGTGGGCCGAATGGATTCCTGGGCTGGCAGCTCAGTCACTGAGGCCTGGCAGCACAGTCACTCGGACCTGGCAGGCTGGCAGCTGAGAAACAGTCAAAAGCGGTCAAGATCTTAGTTTCAGTAATATAGATGATGAGCATTGGACAGATTCAGATTCAGATTCAGTTTCAGATTCAATTTTAATTGTCATTGTCAGTGTACAGTACAGAGACAACGAAATGCATTTAGCATCTCCCTTGAAGAGCGACATAGCAAACGATTTGAATAAAAAATAATAAGTGTCCGGGGGGGGGGGGGGGGGGTGGTGATTGGCAGTCACCGAGGTACGTTGTTGAGTAGAGTGACAGCCGCCTGCTGGTTCGGCAACGGAGAGACCTGTAGCGCCTCCCAGATGGTAGGAGCGTAAACAGTCCATGGTTGGGGTGAGAGCAGTCCTTGGCGATGCTGAGCGCCCTCCGCAGACAGCGCTTGCTTTGGACAGACTCAATGGAGGGGAGCGTGGAACCGGTGATGCATTGGGCAATTTTCACCACCCTCTGCAATGCCTTCCGGTCGGAGACAGAGCAGTTGCCATACCATACTGTGATGCAGTTGGTAAGGATGCTCTCGATGGTGCAGCGGTAGAAGTTCACCAGGATCTGAGGAGACAGATGGACCTTCTTCAGTCTCCTCAGGAAGAAGAGACGCTGATGAGCCTTCTTGATCAGAGTAGAGGTATTGTGGGTCCAAGAGAGGTCATCGGAGATGTTGACTCCCAGGAACCTGAAGCTAGAAACACGTTCCACCTCCGTCCCGTTAATGTGGATGGGGGTGTGCGTGCCGCCTCTGGACTTCCTGAAGTCTACAATGAGCTCCCTGGTCTTCTTGGAATTAAGGGCCAGGTTGGTGTCAGCGCACCATGCTGCTAAGTGCTGGACCTCCTCCCTGTAGGCCAGCTCATCATTGTTGCTGATGAGGCCAATCACCGTTGTATCATCTGCATACTTGATGATGGTGTTAGTACCATGTACAGGTGTGCAGTCATAGGTGAAGAGGGAGTAGAGGAGGGGGCTCAGCACACAGCCCTGAGGAACGCCGGTGTTCAGGGTGAGGGTTGAAGAGGTGTGCTTGTCTAACCTCACAGACTGGGGTCTGTTGGTTAGAAAGTCCAGTATCCAGTTGCAGAGGGAGGGGTCGATGCCCAGGTTACCGAGTTTGGTGATCAGTTTTGATGGAATAATGGTGTTGAATGCTGAGCTGTAATCGATGAACAGCATTCTTACGTAAGTGTCTCTGTTGTCGAGGTGGGAGAGGGCGGAGTGAAGTGCCGTTGAGATGGCATCCTCCGTACTCCTGTTCTTGCGGTAGGCAAACTGATAGGGATCCAGTGTGGGGGGTAGGCAGCTTTTGAGGTGTGCCAGGACCAGCCGCTCGAAGCACTTGGTGATGATGGGGGTAAGTGCAACTGGGCGGAAGTCGTTGAGGCTTGCCGCAGTGGAGTGTTTTGGCACTGGCACGATGGAGGTGGCTTTAAGGCAAGTGGGGACAACTGCTTGGGCAAGTGACAGGTTGAAGATGTCAGTCCAGACGTCTGTCAGCTGCGCAGCACAGGCACTGAGCACGCGCCCGGGGATGCCGTCAGGGCCAGCAGCCTTACGTGCATTAGTCCTACTCAGTGCCACGTACACGTCGTAGGGGGTGAGTGTGAGGGGTTGGTGATCGGCAGGTAGCACAGCCTTGATGGCTGTCTCTAGATTGTCCCGGTCGAAGCGGCCATAGAAGTGATTAAGCTCCTCAAGGAAGGAGGCGTCGCTGGATGTGGGGGTGATGTTGGAGGGTCTGTAGTCCGTGATGGCCTGGATGCCTTGCCACATGCGTCGGGGGTCGGAGTTGTTGTTGAAGTGCTCCTCAATCCTGAGCTTATCGCAGTGCTTGGCCTTCCTGATGCCCCTCTTCAGGTTAGCCCTGGATGAACTGTAGGCTCGAGCATCGCCTGACCTGAAAGCGGTGTCCCGTGCTTTCAGCAGTAGCCTGACCTCGCTGTTCATCCATGGCTTCTGATTCGGGTATATGGTCACCTGTTTGAGGGAGGTGACACTATTGATTGTGGAGTTTATAAAGTCCAGAACAGAGGATGTGTAGGAATCAATGTCCGTGTGAGAGTCAAGGGTGGCCTGGGCTGCAAACGCCTTCCAGTCAGTGTTTCCAAAACACTGCTGAAGTGTGAAGTCCGCTTCCTCTGACCAGACTTTAACTGTCCTTACAGTTGGTTTAACCCGTCTGGTGAGTGGGGAGTACTTAGGGAGCAGGAACAATGAGACGTGATCAGACTGACCAAGGTGGGGGAGGGGGATGGCTTTGTAAGCTTCAGCCATGTTGGTGTAGACTTTGTCCAGTGTCTTGTCTACTCTAGTGGGGAAGGATACATGTTGGTGGAATTTGGGGAGTACAGTCTTCAGGTTGGAGTGATTGAAGTCACCCGCAACAATGAAGGCTGCCTCGGGGTTGTGCGTCTGTTGTTTGCTAATGGCAGTATGCAGCTCTTTCATTGCAAGCTTGGCACTAGCATCAGGAGGGATATAGGCTGCAGTCACAACAGTGGAGGTGAACTCTCTGGGCAGATAGAACGGTCTGCATCTAACCAAGAGGAACTCAAGGTTAGCTGAGTAGTGACTCTCGATGATGGTGGAGTCCGTGCACCATGCTTTGTTTACATAAATGCACAGACCCCCACCTCTGGTCTTACCAGAGTCTGATGTCCTGTCCGCTCGGAGTAAATGACGCCCCGATAGCTGGATGGCGCTGTCAGGAACGTCAGTGTTGAGACAGATCTGGGGTTCTGAAAAATGAGGGGGAACATTGAAACTTACCGAATAATGAAAGGCCTGGATAGAGTGGATGTGGAGAGGATGTTTCCACTAATGGGAAAGTCTAGGGCCAGAGGCCAGAGACTGAGAATAAAATAATATAGCATTAAAAAGGAGATGAAGAAGAATTTATTTAGCCAGAGAGTGGTAAATCTGTGGAATTCATTGCCACAGAAGGCTGTGAAGGTCAAATCTTTGGGTATTTTTAAAGCAGAGTTTGACAGATTCTTGATTAGGAAGGGTGCCAACGTTTACGCGGAGAAGGCAGGAGAATGGGTTAGAGAGGGAAAGATAGATCAGCCATGTTTGAATGGCGGAGTAGACTTAGTGGGCCGAATGGCCAAATTCTGCTCCTATGGCTTATGAACATGAAAAAGGAGGCATGGGACAGGTATAGGCAACTGGAATCAAGCGTGTCCCTGCAGGAATTTTGAGACATGAGGAACATACATAAGAAGGAATAAGGAGGGCAAAAAGAGGGCTGGTGATAGCTCTGGCAGATAATATTAAGGATAATCCATAGAGATTTTATAAGTTCCTTACAGAAAGAGCATAACTAGAGAGTAAGTAGGCCCCTCAGAAACCAAAGCCGTAAGCAGGGCCCCTCAGAAACCATAGGAGATGGGCAAGGTCCTCAATGAGTATTTCTCCTCTGTTTTTACCATAGAGAACTACATGAAGTCTGGGGAACTTGGGACAGTTAATGGAGCGTCTTAAGGACAGTCATATTATGGTCGAGGATGAGCTGAACATCCTAATGGGCCTGTCCCACTTAGGCGATTTTTCAGCGGACTGCCGGCGACTGTCAAGTTGACGGCAGTTACCTGAAAAACCGGGAACTGGAACCGCGACTGTCAGATTGGAACACACACACACATTGCTTTCTTCACAGCCCGTGTGAATTTTTTAGACAGCGCTCCCCCCGCTTGCCCTGTCTAAACCATTCACACGGTGCAAAGCCAAGGTGATACAGATACACATTGCGATGAACAGATAGGTTGGCGCTGTAAAAAGATGACTAAAGCACATTGTACGGTAAGTCCTTTAAAAGAGGAGGTGGGGAGAAGGGGGGAGAAGGAGTGGAGACAACTTTTAAGAAGCCAGAGATACACGGGTGTGAAGCTCGGCGGACATTTAATATTACCGCTCGGTTATCCTTGGTTCTGAAAATTACTGCTTACCTTTTTTTCCCAATGAGCCAATGAAATTCATCGGTTAGCTCCAACCTATGAGAACCTCCGAGAACCTTCGATCTCCTGGCAATCCACTAGGACGTCCTGCCGACCCGCCTATGGCTTGAGAATTCTCACTAATCTCCATGGAGGCTTCATTCTAGTTGCCACTAATTTTTCAACATATTGAAAAATTCACGGCGACCATAATGAGGCCACGACTGGTTCCCAAAATGCAGGAACTCCTCACGACCATGAAGGCGACTCCCTGGCAACCATCCGCGGACATGTGGCAACCATGTGGCAACTGAGTAATCTCCTGCAATCACCTAAAAAGTCGTCTTAGTGGGACAGGCCCATTAGACTAATGAAGGTAGATAAATCTCCTGGTCCTGAGATATAGAATCACCATTAGACACAGGTTAGCTGCTGGAAAACTGTAGGATGACTAACGTTGTTCAAGTTACTAGAGAGGATCTCAGGGATAAGATATGTTTGTATTTATTTGGAGAGACAGATAATGTTTGGGGAAATTCAGCATGGTTTTGTACGTGGGAGTGCATGTCATACAAATCTGATTGAGGTTTTTGAATAATCCAGAAGGCTTAATGAGGGCAAAGCTGTTGGCCTTCTCTATGTGGACATAGGCAAGGCGTTTGATATGTTTTTGCATCGTAGGCTGTTCATAAACTATAGAGCAGAAGTAGGCCATTCGTCCCATCGAATCTACTCCGCAATTCAATCGTGGCTGACCTGTGTTCTCCTCGCAACCCCATTCTCCTGCCTTCTCCACATAACCCTTGATTTCCTTGCTAAATATCAATCTCCACCATAACAATATACAATGACTTGGCCTCCACAGCCATCTGTGGCAATGAATTCAACAGAGTCACCACCCTATGACTAAAGACAACTCTTAAAGATTAGATGGCATGGGATCGTGGGAGAGCTTTCTGACTGGATAGAGAATTGGTTTTATTGAAGGCAGCAGAGAGTGACGGTGATGGTTGTTTCTTGGACTGGTATCCTGTGACTAGTGGAGTGCCTCAGAATTCGGTGCTAGGCCCATTGCTGTTTGTCATGTATATCAATAATTTGGATGAAAATGTACAAGACATAATTAGTACCTTTGCAAATGACACTTAAATGGATGGTATTGTAGGTAGCAAAGATAGTTATCAAAAATTACAGCAGGATCTTGATCGGTTGGCCAGGTGCGCTGAGGAATGCTTCATGGAGTTTAATATAGATAAATGCGAGATGCTGCATTTTGGAAAATCAAATCAGGGCAAGATCTACACAGTGAATTCCAGGGCTCTATAGAGTATTGTGGAGCAGAGGGATCTCTGGGTGCACAACATAGTTCCTTGAAAGTGATGTCACAAGTAGATAGGGTGGTCAAGAAGCCTTTCGGCCCATAGGCCTTCTCAGACAGAGCATTGCGTACAGAAGTTAGGTGGTCATGTTGCTGATGTATAAGACATTGATGAGGCTACATTTAGAGTATATTGCTCAGTTTTGGTCACCCTGTTATTGGAAAGATGTTGTTAAGCTGAAAAATGTGCAGAGAAGATTTACAGGATGTTGCCAGGACTCAGGAGCCTGAGCTATAGGGAGAAGTAGAGCAGCCTGGGACTTTATTCCTTGGAGTGCAAGGAATAAAGAGGAATAAAGAGGTGTAGAAGATCACAAGAAAAATAGATAGGGTAAATGCACCATCTTTAACCCAGAGTTGGGGAATCGAGAACGAGAGGAAAAATATTAAAAATTAGGGGGAAGAGATTTAATAGGAACCTGAGGGACAACGTTTTTACACAAAAAATTGTTCGGTATATGGAACAAGCTACCGGAGGAGGTTATTGAGGCAAGTACTATCACAACATTTAGTAAATATGAGGACAGATACATGGATGGAATGGGTTTAGAGGGATATGGGCCAAATGCAGGCAGGTGTGAATGGGGCATGTTGGTCGGCATGAGCAAGTTAGGCCAAAGGGCCTGTTTCCACACTGTATGACACTAACTATGACTATGATAAAGTAGAAGGCATGATTATTAAGTTTTGCTAAACTGGTATCGTACTGTGGATAGCGAAAATGCTTATCAAAAATTATAGCAGGATCTTGATCCGTTGGGCAAGCAGGTAAGGAATGGATGATGGAGTTTAATGCAGATCAGTGTGAGCTGTTGCTTTTTAGGAAGTCAAGCCTTGACAGGAACTTCACAGTAAATGGCAGGCCTATGGAACTGTGGTCGAGCAGAAGGATCTAGATGTGCAGGTACATAGTTGCTTAATGTGACGTCACAGGTATGGTCAAGGAGGCTTTCAGTATATTGGCTTTCATCAATACTCTGAATACCAATACCTTAATTCAGAGTATACCAATGCTCTGAATTAAGTATAAAAGTTGATATGTTATGTTACAATTATAAAATACATTGATGAGGCTGCATTTAGAGTATTTGTTCAGTTTTGGTCATCCTGCTAGTGGAAGGACATTGTTAAGAGTGTGGAGCGAGTGCAAAAAAGGTTTACGATGCTGTTGCAAGTACTTGAGGACCTGAGCTACAGGAAGAGGCTGGGCAGGCTAGGTCTTTCTTCCTTGGAGTGCAGGAGGCTGAGGGATGATCTATAAACGTGTACAGGATCATGAGTGGAATAGATAGGGTGAATGCACAGTTGTTTAAGTAGGGAAAGCAAAAACCAGAGCACATATGTTTAAGGTAAGAGGGGAGAGATTTAATAGGAAATCGAGGACAATCTTTTCACACAGGTGGATATACGGAATGAGCTTCCAGATGAGGTAGTTGAGGCAGGTACTATAACAACATTTAAAATACATTTGGACATGGATAGAAAAGGTTTAGAAGGATTTGAATCAACCATGGGTAGGTGGGACTACTATAGATGGTCAGCATGGGTAAGTGAGGCTGAAGACCCTTTATCGTGCTGCATGATTCAATGACTCAATGATTATTTCTTAATAACAAAAAAATGCACTTTAATGTATAGATTGAAGATCTTCCCCAAAAAGAGCAGTTCAATTAAGGCATAAACTTGAGTGAAACCTGTGCAATAATCCCCAGCTCTGAATCTCTCCATGATATATGTGCTCCTCCATTTCAAACATCTTGGCCATCATTCATCTGATTGCTCTGGTATTGTTAACAGTACTTATAGTGGCTGAGCCATTAAACCCTGGAATTAATTTCCAAAACATCTTTTAAGACATTTTAATTTCACACAACCTGCCATTTGACCATGGTTTTGAACATTTTCCCCAAAGGCCCAGTTTTGTGGAATAACAGTGGTAATATTCTCAGCATCTGTTGTCGTCATCCTAGGTCACTGACAACAACTGCATTATTCCACATATTTACAGGAAGCATCAGATATGTGGAAGCTGCTGACAGCAATTTGTTGCATGGCAGCAGACTGCACTCCAACCTTGCATCCCTCAAGGAAGGGTTGGAAGATTTGCTTTAATGATTGATAGAATTCTACACCACGCACAAAGACCATTCTACCCTTGATTGGAAGTGAAGGATCGTGAAAGCCTCAGGAATGAGTTCGGCAACACAATCAGGTAGATCATTAGTTAAAACAAGATCTTATTTTCTTCAAAATTGGCTCAGATCTTTATTTGTCTTGCTTATTTTATTTGCAAAGTGTTTGTGAAGCTGATTAAAGAGCGTAAAAATGTTTTAAATGCCTTGACAGGGCACCGGGGAGATGGCTGCCCTGCCGGAAGTCTGTTCGTATTTTCTTTCTTTTTGTTATTTTTTAGTTTGTTAAAAGTTTGATTTAATGTTCTTCGGTTTGTTTTATGTGGGGGGTGGGGGGGAGGCGATCAGGGGAAACTTTTTTTTCAAGTTCTTACCTTCCCGGAGATGTGATCAATTTTCGGATCACATTCTCCGGGCTCTGCAGCCTACCATTGATGGAGCTGGAAGCCTCCTCGGACTGTTGTGAGCCCCACTGCGGGGAACGAACTTAACATCGGAGCTGATCACTTGGCTGATCCCGTCCCACCGAGACCACCACGGACTGTAACATCAAGAGCTCGCAGTCAGTAGAGGCTAGTCGGGAAGCTCCAACGTTGCGGAAGGTTCGACCAGCCCCAACGCGAGGTTCGATCCCCCGGCGCAGGGGTGTTGACATCCCCCCAATGCGGAAGCGGATCGCCTCGACGTGGAGGGCCCGAAAGCCGCCAGCTATGAGAGTCAAGATCATCCCATCAATGGAGGCTCGTGGCCCACGACCGAGGAAGAACAAAAGGAAGAGACTTCAACTTTATTTCACCTTCCATCACAGTGAGGAATGTGTAGAAGTCACTGTGGTGGATGTTTATGTTAAAATGTGTTTTTTTGAGTGATCTGTTGCTTTTAAATGTTCCCAATGTTGCATGAAAAATGTTCCCAATGTTGGGTGAGTCCGGAACCAAGGGCCACAGTCTTAGAATAAAGGAGAGGTCATTTAAAACTGAGGTGAGGAAAAGCATTTTCACCCAGAGAGTTGTGAATTTATGGAATTCCCTGCCACAGAGGGCATGGAGGCCAAATCACTGGATGGATTAAAGAGAGAGTTAGATAGAGCTCTAGGGGCTAGTGGAGTCAAGGGATATGGGGAGAAGGCAGGCACAGGTTATTGATAGGGAACGCTCAGCCATGATCACAATGAATGGTGGTACTGGCTTGAAGGGCTGAATGGCCTCCTCCTGCACCTATTTTCTATGTTTCTATGTTTCTATTAATTGTATAACTGACCTGGCCAATGAAATTCCTCGTATGTGTAAACATACTTGGTGAATAAAGTTTGATTCTGTTTCTGACTTTAGCAGTAGGCGTAGGCTATTGAGCCCTCGGAACCTACCATTCTAGCTAATGTTCTATCTCAGCTCTATTTTGTTTCACTATCACCATAAGGAATGACATTTGAAAGCAGGAACACGGTACTGATTTTGAATGATCAGCAATGAAAATCAGTATCCCGTTCCTGCTTTCTCCGCATTCTGTTGGCCTTAAGAGCTATATCTAACTTTCTCTTAAATACATCCAGTGAATTGGCCTTCACTGGCTGGCTCGCTATATTTCTTTCAGTATTTTGACAATCAATCCTTATCTATGAAAATAATTATCATGGAATAATTCAAGACCTAGATAAAGATTAGGGATAATAATGATAATATTGAAATCACTAAAAACATTTCAAGTTAGTCAAGAATCAGGGGTCAAGAATGTGTTATTACATGTAGTGCATTCAGAAAGTATTCAGACCCCTTCACTTTTTCCACATTTTGTTAAGTTACAGCCTTATTCTAAAATGGATTACATTCTTTTTTTTAACATTAATCTACATACAATACTCCATAATAAAAAAGTGAAAACAGGTGTTTAGAAATTTTTGCAAAGTAATTAAAAAGCAATAACTGAAATATCACATTTATATAAGTATTCAGATCCTTTACACAGTACTTCGTTGAGGCACCTTTGGCAGCGATTACAGACTCAAGTCTTCTTGGGTATGACGCTACAAGCTTGGGACACCTGTACTTGGTTAATTTCTCCCATTCTTCTCTGCAGATCCTCTCAAGCTCTGTTGGGTTGGATGGGGAGTGTCGATGCACAGCTATTTTCAGGTCCCTCCAGAGATGTTCGATCGGGTTCAAGTCCGGGCTCTGGCTGGGCCACTCAAGGACATTCACAGACTTGTCACGAAGTCACTCCTGCATTGTCTTGGCTGTGTGCTTAGGGTCGTTGTCCTGTTGGAAGGTGAACCTCCGCCCCAGTCTGAGGTCCTGAATGCTCTGGAGCAGGTTTTCATCAAGGATATCTCTGTACTTTGCTCCATTCATCTTTCCCTCAATCCTGACTAGTCTCCCAGTTCCTGCCGCTGAAAAACATCCCCACAGCATGATGCTGTAACCACCATGCTTCACCGTAGGTATGGTATTAGCCAGGTGATAAGCTGTGCCTGGTTTCCTCCGGACGTGACGCTTGACATTCAGGTTCAATCTTGAACCAAGTTCAATCTTCGTTTCATCAGACCAGAGAATCTTGTTTAGGTGCCTTTTTGCAAACTCCAATTTCATGTGCCTTTTACTGAGGAGTGGCTTCCGTCTGGCCACTCTACCATAAAGGCCTGATTGGAGGAGTGCTGCAGATATAGTTGTCTTTCTGGAAGGTTCTCCCATCTCCACTGAGCTCTGTCAGTGACCATCGGGTTCTTGGTCACCTCCCTGACCAAGGCCCTTCTCCCCCGATTGCTCAGTTTGGCCGAGCGGCCAGCTCTATGAAGAGTCCTGGTGGTTCCAAAGTTCTTCCATTTAAGAATGATGGAGGCCACTGTGCTCTTCGGGCCAGCAATTCTGCAGAAATTGTTTTATACCCTTTCCCAGATCTGTGTCTCGAAACAGTCATGTCTCGGAGGTCTACGGACAATTCGTTTATCTTCATGGCTTGGTTTTTGCTCTGACATGCACTGTCAACTGTGGGACCTTATATAGACAGGTGTGTGCCTTTCCAAATCATGTACAATTAATTTAATTTACCACTGGTGCTCCACTCACGTTGTAGAAACATCTCAAGGATAATCAATGAAAACAGGATGCACCTAAGCTCAATTTTGAGTGTCATAGCAAAGGGTCTGAATACTAATGTAAATGTTCCAGTTATTTCTTTTTAATTACTTTGTAAAAATTCCTAAACACCTGTTTTTGCTTTTTTATTATGGGGTATTGTGTGTAGATTGATGATGAATATACGAATTTAATCAATTTTAGACTAAAGCTGGAACGTAACTAAATGTGAAAAACGTGAAGGGGTCGGAATACTTTCTGAATGCGCTGCATTCTCAGAAACCGAATAATGAAATTCTTGCAGTAGCAAAACATATAAAAAAATTAAGAAAATTAGCATATATGAAAAAACAAGAATAGTGCAAAGACAAGACAAATGCCCCTCCCATGTCAATGCTGTTTGGAACATATTTGGAGGTTATACTGTTTAATAACCTGATAGTTCTTGGATATAAGCTGTTCCTGAACCTGGACATTACAGATTCCAGACTCGTGTACCTTTTTTCCTGATGGCAGGAGTCCAATGAGAGTGTGGCCAGGTTGTACGTGTCCCTGATGATGCTGGCTGTCTTTTTGAGGCAGTAACTCCAATAGATCCCTTTGATAGTGGGGAGCTCAGTATCTGTATTCACCACTTTTTGCAATTATCTTCGTTCCTGGGCATCTGAGTTATCTATGCAAGATATTTATCCCAGGGTTTTGAGAAGGGCAAGGAAGGAAATTTGCACCTCATGAATTGAAGAAATAAGAATAGATAGGGCAGAGGCTGCTGCAATACACATATTTAATCAAATTAAGACAGAACACATGCAGCCACCTTTAGATGAATTAATCTTGTTTAATTATATGACAAATAGAGGGATTTGTTATCAAAGGTATGTTGGGATTATCTGTGGTGGGAAATATCCTGTTTTTATTTTGTAGTCTTGTCACCCTGGTTGAGTTGATAAACCTGCAGCATTCAGTTGGTGTTGTTGCTTTATATAGTTTGAAGGTGTTTTGGGGGAATGGGGGTTGGTTGGAGGATTGAGACAGGAACTTAAGAACATTTGAGGGAAAGGACTTTATCCAATGTTGTTGGGAGAAAAAGAGGAATGGTTTGTTCCACTCATTCATATCACATGTGAATTCACTTAACCACTCCTCCTGTGAACCCAGGCCTTGGGGGAGCCACGGTTGGTTTGGGAGCTCCAACCAATGTGCTACCAGGATACTCCAGGACTATGTTGTCTGCCTCCGCACCAGTTACATTTGTGTTTTTGGGTGCATCTTGGTAGTCTATCTCTCCTCACCTTGCCAAATTCCAATTGAACGTGAGGGAATTCCTCATGCAATTAGTGACTGAGTTGCTATCATCGGATCAGCAATATCCCACTGTATTAACGACAATCTTTCTTTTAATTGGGCTTTAATTCGTGCCGTATGGAAATTTAATTCCAGAAATGGTGGTTTCTTAGCAAGCCAACAATCAGGTGACATCGCTGATGAGTATTGAAATATCAGAGGTATCCTTTTGGTTGTAGCCTTCAAATCCTATACAGGTACAACAATAGACAGACTGAACACACTTA
Source organism: Leucoraja erinaceus (assembly GCF_028641065.1). Classification (NCBI taxonomy): domain Eukaryota; kingdom Metazoa; phylum Chordata; class Chondrichthyes; order Rajiformes; family Rajidae; genus Leucoraja; species Leucoraja erinaceus. The sequence goes on from NW_026576886.1 coordinate 25,318, forward strand.
CATGGTTAAATCTGAAGCCAATGCAAATATTTAATGGTACACAGTTTATTACTCAGCAATGTGCCAAATGCCTTGTTTTTGCTCCATGCACTTCCAGTATGTCGAGAAATTTAAATATACTCAAATACATTTAACAGAACACGAAATGCACTGCTTCACCGAAGTTTGGCCTTTTGAATCAATGATTGATCAGCCAATTATAATAACAACTAGCTGACACATCCTAACAGATAGCAACTACATTAACATCAGCTTTTCATTGCATAATGCCTGATGTTATCATCGGAAATTACAGATTCTGCTTTCATAATGTTACATCAACAATAATGCACATTCATTTGTTAGGATTCCTTGGACACTTAACTTCATTTTGAATATTTTCATCTCTATGATCATCTTATAGAGTCACTGAGTCATTAAGCAACAGAACATAGAAGCATACCCTTTTGCTCACCATGTCCATGGCAGATATCTGTGCTCAACTGTACTATTGGCTTTCCAGCACTTAGTTCGTAACCTATTTTGCCCTATTGATTCAAGTGCTCATCTACATAAATCTTTAATATTCTGTGTTCCTCCGACTTCATTGAAACCTCAGTCTGTGTTACACAGATCCCAAACACCCAAGGGTGAAAAAAACTTCCTCAGATTTCCTCTGAACTCCCTAGTCTTTAACTTAAACCCACGTTTAGACACTTCCGTTATGGAGAAACATTTCTTATTTCTGCCCTATGCATCCCCTCATAATTTTGCATATTTTAGATTCACTCCACAGTCTCTTTTGCTCAATGGAAAATAAACCTAGTGATCTTAGAACTGAAACACGTCCCATCCAAGACAACATCCTGGTGAATCTCATTACACTCTCTCCAATATGATGTTTCTCATCATGCACAATAATCCTTTGTAAATTACATTGTGGGCCAGACATGGTGGGCTTTCTTTGCTGCTGACTTACCTTTCTGTGATTGCCTCGTGCTAAGTTTTGTTCAGTTTGGCTTAATTTAGTTTAGTTTAGTTTATAATAATAATAATAATAATAATAATAACTTTATTTATAAAGCACTTTTAGGCAACATCAGTTACCACAAAGTGCTGTACATTGGAAATCAACAAAAAGTTATCACAAACTACTAAAACCATTAAGACGACAGGACTATAAAAACAGTAAAATATTAAAAGACATTAAAAGCACTGTTTAGAGATACAGTGTGGGTACAAGCCCTTCGGCTCATCGGGTCCACACCGACCAGCGATCCCTGTGCATGTACACTATCTGACACACTCTTTTAGGTGACAATTTTACATTTATACCAAGCCAATTAACCTACAAACCTGCATGTCTTTTGGAATATGAGAGAAAATCAAAGACCACGGAGAAAACCCACGCATGTCATGGGAAGAACATACAAACCCTGTACAGGCAAGCACCCATAGTCAGGATCGAACCAGGATCGCCACCATCTCTGGCATTGTTAGGCAGCAGCTCTACTGCTATGCCACCGTGCTGCCCGGTGTTTGTGAGCGTAATGCCAGCATGAGAGTAAGCTGGAGCATGTCCCACCTGTGAAATGGCTGGAAAAAAGAATTATCAATCGCTAATGCCAAGTCCCCAAGCTTTGCCAGCTGTCAAGGGTGATATTCAAAAACAGTCACGATTTTTATGCTACTAACATTCGTAAAAACATTTTAATGTACAAGAATATTTTAAAATCAAATCATTTAAAATGCTTAAAATGGTTAATTATGAAAATGCATTAGGTTTATGTTTATTATTGTCATGTGCACTAAGATACAGTGAAAAGATTACATATTATGTTTACACACTATCCAATCTAATCAGAAAATGCTATACCTGATTACAATCTAGCCAAACACAAGTACAAAAGCTAGAGCAAAGAGAAAGATATCAGAGTGCAGAATGTGTGCAAAGATAATTAATATATATAGGTATGTTGCAAAACGTACCTGAAGCGTCGCTGAAAATCTGTCCCAGCCCATGTGCGCGATTTTGGCGTCGTTTAGAGGGGGCGGGTTTAAAACGCGATTTTCCCTAGGCTGTTCAAATCGAGGTTTTTCAGGCTAGTTAATTATTAACGAAAAATCGCTGGAAGATTCCCTCGCTTGAGCTATTATTAATTTTAAGGGCTTTATTTAATTGTTATAGTAGGTTAAAAATTAACCTCTAAACCCCCGACCGCCAACAACGGGCCAGATCTCATACAGGGGAAAACGGAAGGTAGGCTGTTTATTTTTACGTTAAAAAGGGCTTCTTAAGATCCCTTTATACAAAGTTTAATATTGCGAGTAGCTAATTTTGGGCCCATTATATCCCGCAGTATTTTTCTGGGCATTTGAGGGTACAAATCCACCGCAATGTGAACGTTCTAAACCAGCGCGTTCACAGGATCCCACTAGAAAGCTGATTTAAATGGACTTTCATTTACAGCAATTGAACACTAAATTCCTTCCATTTGGCCTATAAATTAATGTAAATGAGATTTAGAAATCATGTTTTATTGTGAATTATTTGTGAATATTATTTGGACACTTAGGCTATTTAAAAATGTTAATCATTTATTAAGAAATGGATAGATGTTTAGATCTAGTAATTGAAGTTTGGAATTAGCTACAATTAGGTAACTAACTAATTATATGCTTTAATTTCAGGTCATCCAAGTAAGATTATTTTATATTTGTTTCAGAATGCTTCAATCTATGATAACTGAAAATTTCATTCAGTTCTCTTAATTTTTAAGAAAGTTATGTGCTTTTGACTGTCCACGATCACAGCTTTTTTGTTATGTCCATAGAAAATCAATAGGGAACAATATGCTAATTTCTGAGTATGAAAATGGCCATAACGTTTTAAATACTTGAGATATTAAAGTGAATTAGGTGTCAAATTAAACTTGTTTTTATGCTTTATCTGATGGGATAAATTGCACCTGATTTTTAAAATCTCAAAATTTTGTAACATTGCTATAATATAAATGTATATTTCAGCTTATTTACCCTTATTTACAAGCATTCCTCTCCACTCCAATGCCTTGTTCTTGCACCAGATATAACCTGAATCAACAAAGAGATTCAACAACTTAACTAATAAGAAATTTTGGAATGCAACCATAAACTATCCAGGCCATCAGATTGAGAATCCTTCATTCTCGTGGGAGTCTCAAACCTGCTGATAATAGTGGTGGGTAAATGCTAGAAAATCATCGTGGAGCCCTTGGCATTTAAAACCCTTTATTTTAAAACATTTTCATTTCTAGTGTATAAAGTTAATTTGGTTGTTTATATTGATGGATTTATTTTCTTACCTGGCATGTAGTTGACATTATCCTACTGCATGCGTTAAAGCTATATGATTCAGATTGTACTTTGAAAATAGACATTAGACAATAGACAATAGGCAATAGTTGCAGGAGTAGGCCATTCGGCCCTTCCAGCCAGCACTGCCATTCACTGTAATCATGGCTGATGATCCACAATCAGTACCCCGTTTCTGCCTTTTCTCCATATCCCTTGACTACGCTATTTTTAAGAGCTCTATCTAACTCTCTCTTGAAAGCATCCAGAGAATTGGCCTCCACTGCCTTCTGAAGTAGAGAAATCCACATAATCACAACTCTTCAGGTGAAAAAGTTTTCCTCATCTCCATTCTAAATGGCCTACCCCTTATTCTTTAACTGTGACCCCTGGTTCTGGACTCCCCCAACATTGAGAACATATTTCCTGCCTCTAGCATGTGAATCCCTTAATAATCTTATATATTTCAATAAGATCCCCTCTCACCCTTCTAAATTCCAGTGAATACAAGCCCAGTTGCTCCATTCATTCAACATATGACAGTCCCGCCATCCCAGGAATTAACCTTGTGAACCTACGCTGCACTCCCTCAATAGAAAGAATATCCTACCTCAAATTTGGAGACTAAAACAGCACACAATAGGTGTGGTCTCACCATGGCCCTGTATATCTGCAGAAGGACCTCTTTGCTCCTATACTGAACTCCTCTTGTTAAGAAGGCCAACATGCCACTCACTTTCTTCACTGCGTATTGTACGTGCATGCTTTCTTTCAGTGACTGATGCACAAGGTCACCCAGATCTCGTTGTACTTCCCCTTTTCCTAACTTGACACCATTCAGATAATAATCTGCCTTCCTGTTCTTGCCACCAAAGTGGATAACCTCACATTTATCCACATTAAACTGCATCTGCCATGCATCTGCCCACTCACCCAACCTGGCCAAGTCATCCTGCATCCTCATAGCATCCTCCTCACAGTTCACACTGTCACCCAGCTTTGTATCATCTGTAAATTTGCTAATGTTACTTTTAATCCCTTCATATAAATCAGGAGTGCCAGACCAGTATATGTGGGATCAGTGAGAGGAGGGCACTGAAGGAATTAAAATTAAACTTCAGTGAAACTGCAAAACAAATCTGAGCCAATATAAGTAAGTTTAGGTATGTGAGTCAATATAAGTTTATTCACCTGATGTGCTGTGACTGGTTTTGCTCTCCTGCCAAAGCCTGAGTGTGCTTATTATAGCGGTCAGCACAGCAGTTTATTTATGTTGTGCACGATAAGCAGTTATACACTATTTATAGTTGGGGTACATTTTTTAATTTAATATTTTCTAATAAAACAGCTTGAGTATTCCCTGCTGTGTTTCATGTCTGAACTATGACTAAACTATATCAAAGAGAAAGGGAGGAAACTGCAACATTCACCCATCAATCAATACTGCTGGTTTATTCTCGCATAGCCCAACAGCTAGACTGTCCCTGGTGAGTAATAGATAAGTGATGAGTATTTTATGCTTGCTTTCATACAGTCCCTTTATCACTCATTATGTCATTTAATTTGCAGTGAAAAATTGAAAAAAAAAATCCCAATATTTCCCAATAACAATGTGCATCATTCCCAGGGCCAGTTCACTAATTAATGTATCTCATGTGGTCTAATCAGTTAACACAAAAATAAGCTATAGGGAGGGCCAATAAAATACTACCATCAAAAAGCACAGTTTAGGTCTGCATAATATAGGAATCATCTGCATTTGCTTTGTTAATGGGAAATTAAAATGTCAATGACTATAATGTTAGGCGTTGGTTATTACAGAGAAATGGCACTGTAATTTCACTTTCAGGGTACATTTGAATGGTAAATGTGCTGGTCCAAAGGGAAGTATCAGAACTGCTGTAAAATGGACCTAAAAGAGACAAATGATTGCTCACGATAAAAAATGTATGAAATTGAAATCTACTCCATAAAGCACCATGTCATGCAGAGAGGTGTGGTGATTGAGAGGGTGGAGTGAAATCAGAGATTATCATTATTAGAGAATATTAAATATATGTCTTTACATTAACGATGATAAGTTGTACAATCATTTTAAAGTATTTACAAACCTAAAACATTATCTATTAAATGTCTATCAAATCGCAATTACAGTAGTGTCAAATGAAGACATAGGAAATTCATATAACAACTCTCACTTTTTTAATGCAAACATTATTTTAACATGGTCATAATTTCTGTTAAAATGGTAGATAGTGGAAAGAAAAAGAAGAATATGCACAGTATCCATCTGTTAACATTGGCAATAACAACTTCTAGCAAACATGATAAAACCATGGTTCTATATACACTGGATATTGGAATTCTACATTAGCAGTGACAGTATTATTAAATTGCTATATCATATGGAGGTAGCATTTTTATTGGTCAAATTGAAGTTGCAAAAAATGAAAATGGTGATAAATAATGTATGTGGACGTGTGTGTGTAAAATAATATGCTGAAACCGGATGATGCATTGATATGCAAAGCTAAGGCATGATTGACAGATAAGAATAGGAAAGGTGACAGGGACAGATCGATAGTTTAGTCACTTATCATTATCTATACATCATATTTCACCAGTAAGTAACCAATCGCAGATAAGTAGGATGGAAATCCATAGAAATGGACAGGACAAACTAAAGTTTCACAAAAACTTGGCCTGTACACCTAGAGGTTGAAGTTAAGAAAGGAACAATTAGTTTTGTCACCTCTGTACATCTTAAAAATTAGCAGACATTGAAGTTGCTCATTACAAAGTGTATACAATGTTTTAATGCAGGAACATTTGGAAAACTTCACCTCCCATTCTTTCAGTTTGTTTATGGTGAACATGAGCAAAATGAATTTATGGAGGAAACTCCTGACACACTGGTAAATATTGAATTTCAAATGAATAATTAAGTTACCTTATCGAGATTTATAAAATTATGAGGGTCATAGATAGGACAGATAGAGTCTTTTTTCCCTGGGCAAGGACTTTCTAGAGACAGAGGGTATGGAGCGCAGGGAGCAGGAACCAGAGGAGTAGGCTAGCAAGCAGAGGAATTGAAGGGAATGTAGAGGTTAGATCAAGAAGCCTGGAAGAAAGGACAGATGGACAAAAATGCTGGAGAAACTCAACGGGTGCAACTGCCTCTATGGAGCGAAGGAAATAGGCAATGTTTTGGGCCGAAGCCCGTCTTCAGACTAATGTAAGGTGGGGGGGGGGAGAGGGGGGGGGGGGGGGGGGGGGGGGGAGAAAGGGAGCCAGAGGGCTGAGGGAGAGCTGAGAAGGGAAGGAGACAGTTGGGACTACCTGAAATTAGAGAAGTCAATGTTTATACCACTGGGGTACAAACTACCCGTGAAATATGAGGTGCTGCTCCTCCAATTTCGAGTGGTCCTCACTCTGGCCGTGGAGGAGGCCCAGGACAGTAAGGTCGGATTCGGAATGGGAGGGGAAGTTGAAGTCTGAGCCACCGGGAGATCAGGTTGGTTATTGCGAACCGAGCAGCGGGTGCAATAGATGAGGTTGTTTGGAAGAAAGGACAGACAGGGTAATGAAGATTTTCGGGCTAACAGGCTGAAATGTACTTATTTCAATGCAAGGAGTATTTTGTGTACAATAGATAAATTTAAGGCCTGGATGAGTGCAAGGAATGATGATACTGTGGCCATTACAGAGACTTTGTTCTGAAACAATATGTAGATGGCCCAACTAGGGAAGGGCCCATGTTAGACCTTGTATTGTGAAATGCATTGCCAGGTGACCAGAGTTTCAGTGGGGGAACATTTTCGGGAGAGTGATTACAACTCCTTAAGTTTTCAGATAGTCATGGCTAAGGGTAAGACTGGACCTTGGGTGAAAGTGCTGATTTGAAACATGACTAATTACAACAGTGAAGATAGAGACAAAGTGCTGGAGTAACTCAGCGGGTCATGGAGGAATAGGTGATGCTTCAGGTTGAGACCCTTCTGCAGACTGAGAGCCATGGGAGGGAAGCTAGAGGCATGAAAAGGTTCAGAACAAATTAGAGGCAGCACCGATTGCCAAGGAGCCCACAATGGTCCATTGTTGCTGTGGAGGAGATAAATAAGAGACACGAAAATGCAGTGAAACTAGCAGGTCCACTAGGAAGGAGGAGAGATGAAGAGAGGGAGAAGGAATGCAAGGGTTACTTACTTCAAATTAGAGAAATCAATACTCATACCACTAGGTTATTAGCTACCCAAGCAAAATATGAGGCGTGTTCCTCCCAATTTGCATGTGGCCTCATTCTGACAGTGGAGGAGGCCCAGGACAGAAGGGTCCAGTGTGGGAATGAAAGGGGGAGATCGTACAAGTGGGAGATCAAGACAACAGTATTAGGCAGGAGTTGGGGAGTTGTAGAATGGGGGTTAGCTATTAAAGGGTAGGTCCATATTTGACACGCGAGGCATGTTTAAAGGCCAGCTGATTAGAATTCAAGACCAACTTCTTCCGTGAAAGAAAAAGGCAAAGATGGCATGGTTCGAGATGTTCTAAATTTATTCAGAAAGAAGAAGAAAAACATATGTACAGTTTAGGAGGCAGACATCTGATGTGGAACATAAAGGTGGGGAAATAACTTAAGCAGGGAATCAGAAGGGCTAAAATGTTCCCAGAAGATGTTCTTCATGAGTAGAATTTAGGAAAATCCAAAGGCATTTTGTACACATATTAAAAACAGAAAGGTAGCTAGGGAGACCATTCAAATGAGAGGATTTATGCTCAGAGCCAGAGGAGGAGAGTGAGATATCAAATAAATACTTTGTGTTGGTATTCACTAAGGCGGGGATGGAGGAGAGTAAAATCAAGGAGGGATTTGCTGATATTCTCGGCCATGGTGAGAGCAAAGGAGGGGTATTAGGTTTTTTGAAGAATAATTAAGTGGATGAGTGTCAGGACCTGATAGGATCTATCCTAGGTATTGAGAGGGCAAAAGACAAAATTGCCGGGGCCTAGATAGAGATCTTTATATCATCTTTAGCTGCATGGGAGATCCTGGAGGTCTGCGGAATAAACAACATTGTCCTTGTTTAAGAAGAGCAAAAGGAAAAAAAAACAGGACACCTTTGGCTGGTGAGCCTTGCACCAGTGGGATGGAAATCATTGGAGAAGATCCTTAGGGATAGGATCTACTCACATCTGGAAAAGCATGGACTTATTGGAGATAGTCAGCATTGGTTCTTACAGGGGAGGTCATACCTTAAAAACTTGTGAGTTTTTTAATGAAGTGATAAAGATCATTGTTGAGGTTAATCTCAATTAATTTGCCCACATAGATAAGCACATGATCCATATTTTCCCATGCCCTGCATATCTACAGCATGTGCCAATATATAAAGCCTCTTAAACACCAGTATCTTATCTGCCTCCACCACGACCACTGTCATCTCGTTCTTGGCATCCATCACTCTCAGTGTAAAAAAACATCACGCATATCCACCGTCTCATCTTTGACATTTTCACCCTGACTGCCTATCTATACTATTTATGCCTCTCATATTTTTACGTACTTCTATTAGGTCTCCCCTTAACATTTGGCATTATGGAGAAAACAATCCAAGCTTGCCCAAGTTATCCTTGTAGCTAATATCCTCTAATTCAAGCAGTTACAGAGACTTGGTTCTCAAACAATATGTAGATAGTACAACCAGGGAAGGGCCCATGTTAGACCTTGTATTGTGAAATGCATCTTCCCAGGTGATCAGAGTTTCAGTGGGGGAATATTTTGGGGAGAGTGATTACAACTCCTTCAGTTTTCGGGTAGAGAGGTAAACCTCGTCAAAGCCTCCACATCTTTCCTGTAATGGGGCAAACAGAACTGCACACATGCGGCCTAACCAAAGTCTAATCGAGCTGTATCACAACTTCCTGACTCTTAAACTCAATGACCCAACCATGATGATAAAGGATTTGACAAGGTTCATAGTAGGAAGGTCCAGAAGATTAAGGCACATAGGATCAATGGAGACTCATAGATTGGGTTCAAAGTTGGCCTGTCCATAGGGGGTAGTGGTAGAAGGGTATTATTCTGACTGTAGGTGATTTGTAAGTTTGCGGATAACATGAACATTTGCAGAGTTGTAGTTAGTTGTCAAAGGATATAGCAGGATTTGATCATTTGGAAATATGGGTGCAGAAATGGCACATTGGGTTTAACCTGGGAAAATGTGAGGAGCTGCACTTGGGAGTTTCATATTTAAGAGGAAAGTGTAGAGTAAAGCCAGGATCCTTAGAAACACTGACATACAGAGAGATCTGTGGGTGAAAGTCCACAGCTCACTGAAAGTAGCAACCAAGTTGGCAAAGAAGGCCTATGTCATAATTTGGGAATTGAGTATAAAAATTGGGAAGTCATGTTGCAGCAGTATTTAACAGTGGTTAGGCCACATTTGGAGTATTGTGTACAATTCTGGTCACCTCATTACAAGAACGATGCATTAAGGGCCTGTCCCACTCAGGCGATTTTTTGGGCGACCGTCATAGTCTATAGCAGGTCGCCGAAAAAAACTGCAACTGAACAATGTCAACGACAATGTCTATGACAAGCTACAACAACCTACCACCTAGTTGACATCAAGCTACGGCAAGCTACCGACAACCGGTGACCCATTAGGACGTACATCTACGACCACACCTACAACAACCTACGACCACACAGGTGTCAATCTACGACAACCAAAAGCAACCGAAGTCCACCCACCACAAGCTACGACAATCAACGACCCTGTCGGCGAAAACTGAAGACAACTGGACAATTCAGTTGCTGCTACCTCTTGCCGGTTGATGTAGGTAGTCGCCAATGGAATTCACCACAATCAGCACCAGCGATAACCTATGCCACCTGGAGACAACCTACGTCATCCTGGCAACTTACTACCACCGCACCTATGTCATGAGAATACATCCTCCATTCCATGGGGTCAAAACAAATGTCGCCGCTAATTTTTCAACATTTTGAAAAATTAGTGGCGACCAGAATGACGTTACAACTTGTTGCGAAACTGAGGAAAGTATTCACGACCATCCAGGTGACATCCCAGCAACCACCCTTGAACATGTGGCGACCATGTGGTGACCACGTAGTCTCCTGTAGTCGCCTAAAAAATCGCCTCAGTGGGACAGGCCCTTTAGGCTTTAGAGTGGATTACAACCTAAATTTACCACATGTTGCTTGGAATAGAGAGTAATAACTTTAAGAAGAAGTTGGTTAAACCTGAAGCATCATAGGTTAAGAGAGCAACCTGATAGAAGTTTATAACATTATGAGAGGTGTTTTTCTATTTTCTATATTCTGTTCACTGCCAACATAATAGAAGTGAACATGTTGGGTGGACTGAAATTATTAGCGTTTAATGTCCTATTCCAAGAAAGCTGCCTACTTCTCTTTTTGCATGAAGAAAGAGATGGTACTCTGAGTCCTGACCATAGACCCGATGGACACACGGAGAACCCTGTCCAAGGTCAACCCGTGGAAAGCAGTCGGACCCGACAACATCCCAGGACGTGTGCTCAAGGAATGTGCTGAGGAGTTAGCAGATGTGCTAACAGACATCTTTAACATCTCCCTTAGTCAAGCCATTGTCCCCACATGCCTCAAAACTTCCACAATAATCCCCATAGCGAAGAAACCAGTGGTTGCCTGCCTAAATGACTACCACCCTGTCGCCCTGACCCCAATAATAATGAAGTGTTTTGAACGCCTGGTGAAACCCCACATTACTGCCAGCCTCCCCTCATCGTTAGACTCACTCCAGTTTGCCTATCGCCCCAACCGTTCTACAGAGGATGCCATCTCTAACACGCTGCACACAGTACTCGCGCATTTGGAAAACAAAAACACATACGCCAGAGTCCAGTTCATTGACTTCAGCTCAGCGTTTAACACCATCATCCCACAGAGACTTGTGGAGAAACTAACCCTGCTGGGCCTCAACACCACCCTGTGTCACTGGATCTTGGACTTTCTGACAGAGAGACCGCAGTCAGTCCGTGTTGGCAAGAACACCTCAGGCTCGATCACACTGAGCACCGGCTCCCCTCAAGGCTGTGTGCTCAGCCACCTGTTGTTCACATTGCTCACACATGACTGTGCTGCCAGATTCAGGGACAATAAGATCATAAAATTTGCGGATGACACAACAGTGGTGGGACTCATCAGCAGAGATGACGAATCAATGTACAGGGAGGAAGTAAAACAACTAGTGGACTGGTGCGGCAAAAATAATCTAGAATTAAATGTCGACAAAACAAAGGAGATGGTTGTCGACTTCAGGAGCGTGCAGCCAAAATACACACTCCTCAACATCAGTGGCACCACAGTGGAGAGAGTGGAGGGCACTCAGTTCAGTTGGACATTACATTGTTTTCAAAGGGGCTTTAGGATCATCCTTTAATATTTTCCAATGTCCATCTGGCAATCTCTTCCCATTTTGAAGCTCTAACCAGATTTGGCTGTCACAGGTATCTGAGCTTGGGGGGCATTTGGAAACCCATCTATTACGCTTCCCTTATTCGCAACTCGCAAAGCAGGGCAAATTGGCAGAAGATCTCATCCCCATATCATACGGTAGTTAGTCTCTCACAAAACTGAAAGGACCGCAAGATCGGGACATTTAGAGCACTATATACTGACTTACTTTCAAATTAAGTCTAACTATATTTAGTACTAGTTTCAATTTATCTCACCAAAACGAAGTAGTATGGAGGATCGCTGTCAAGCTTGAAAGTATGAAGTGGATATATAATCTGCTGTATGCAATCAGGTTTGAGATCCGTCGGAGAGGAGTATACGTGATTGGGACTTAAGAACGCAGCATTAAGAAGCATGGATCCAAATTCCCCAGAGGCCGCAAACAATAGAAGGGGATGGGAGTCTATCTACCAGCTAGGTTATTGGAGAACACGCAAGCAAAGCCGTAGTATTGCTAGAGTCATTGACTAATATTATTTCTCCTAAGTCCAGTTGAGCAGACAGAACAGCGGAGAAACGAATGAAGACGCGAGGGGTTTGATCGCATAACTACAGAATCGGTGTGGTCGTTTGTTGTAAACAGCCCATTTATTTGAGGAAGAGAACTGGTTTGCAGATTGCGTCTACACGGGGTGTATAGTGCTTCGCCTCTTATGAGTGAGCCAGAATCAGGGTGGGAAAAAAGAGTCGGCAGAAAAAACTGTAAGTGGACCAGGACTGAGAGGACACATATGTTCATAGTCAAAGGTGATAGGGAGCCTAGTAGTATTAGGCCATTCGGCCCATCACGTCTACTCTAGCGCATTCAATCAATGGTCTGATGTCTTATCTTTCCCTCTCACACGCCATAATTCTCCTGCCTATCTCCCCAATAACACCCTGACAACAGACACTAGTCCAAGACTATAAATCCAAATCTATCAAACTCCGGCCTTAAAATCATACCATTGATGGCGCTATCCAGCAGCCTTCTGTGGCATGAATTTCAACATGATTCACATCACTCTGATCCTAACAGATAATCCCTCCTCTTCTTCTCCTTTCTAATATGTATTGCCTCTTTAAAAAAGCCGGTATACTAGCCTCTAGTGCCTGGACTTTCCCAACCAGTGGAGAAACATCCTCGCCATCATCCACTCTAATCCTCAGGGCTCTTTCACTATTCATAAGTACGGCATGAGGGCGCCCCCTCATCCTTCTAAACCTGCAGCTGTAGCTCATGCCCAGTGCTGCATACAAACGTCTCATCATTATGTAAGCCAATTCCTTCGCTGGGATCCGAATCGCAGGCAAACCTCCTCTGATAGCCCTTTCCAACACCAGTCACCATCCTTCCTCAGATATGGCTTCCAAAGCTGTCTGCTCCTTCAATTACTCCAAATGTTGGTCACGACCCGCATACACGCAATTACATTCCTTTTTAAAAATATTATTTTAAGTCCGCTCCAAATAATGGCTAAGGCATTGCTTTGGGCCTTCCTTACTTCCATCGTTCGGACTTGTAAAACTAACTTTGGTGGAAACGCTGCACCAGCACTTACGCTCTTCCTCCCAAGTCCCTTTGCACCTCGCAAGACGGTATCGTGTAGATATGGGGGGCAACGCTGAGTTATTAAGATTGTAGTCAAGCTGTTATGTAACTCAGATCCTTTCAACTCAATGCTGGGAGTGAGGGCCTTGCTTGCCACTCTAAACCCAAGGTTTACATGTGGTATATTAGTCGGGGGTCTATTCATATTGCTGTGTTTGATGGTGAGGCTTGCACAAAAATAGCTGGGGGGTAGAATAGAAATCACGGACTTCACTAGATCTGGTGCAATTATACACTATCTGGATGTCACGCAGCATTGGTAACTCTGACTACACTGCACAATTTGAGGCGTTTCATGGCCCAGAATACTGAAAATAAAATGCAGGCAGCGCTAGCAGGCCTCAGTTGCCAATAGTCTTCAGCATCCGGGGGTGCGGATGGGTAGAAGAATGGGAGAAGTAAATATTAAATAGAAAGGGCATCTGGCTTTTTATGGGAATTGATATTTGCCTGGAGACTCTCACAGGAATATTTTGCAAGATGTCCTTAAAATTAAACTGCAAGTGGAAGCTAATGAAATCATTGTCGCAAATCCACCCACATAGTATCATGGAAAAGTATTCATTACGGTTGGGCACTCTAAGAGCGGTTGCCGTCAGCTAGGGAAGGCAGACAGTGGAAGCTCTGTAATCGTTAACATGGCTACTTTATTTCACTATATAAATCAGCTCTAGTTTCTTTCTAAGGATATTTAATATCCCTGTCACAACATAATTCCGTACGAGTCTGCACAATTGGCAGGGGGGGGGACCGTGAGAGTGACAATTCAGTCATCCCTAGCAGGGTAGACTTGTGAATAAGTGGCGAGCAGGATTAGATGTGATCATGGAGACATATTCGCTACTATTAATAATGAGCGCGGAAGCATCTGGAGACCAGGCAAGATGGATACACACCTTTAATGGATTTGTTATTGCAGTTTAAGTAGAGTCCCTCTACTGGCAGGCAGGCATCTATTTTCGTCAATAATGAAGGACAGACAAAAAGCTAGCTTTACTTCTTTCATAAATTGAAACCTAGTAGATAATGCTATGCAGTATAGTTTAGCATTTCTACTCTACGCAATGAACTTTTATACAATTAAAGGCCGAGATTTCAGATATAGTGAGCTGTGAGCTTTTGGCATACAATCGCTGTATGAATATCGTATGTCATCTGAACAGTAATCGTTGTGTCTATTTCTACTGCTGGTCTTCATTGTCCTCAACTGGGAAATCAAGGTTGGGGCAGTGCAAATATAGTACGTGCTAATTGTGGTTAGCTTTATGTATGATGAAGCAATCATATACTAATTCACAGGAGGTATGGTCTTCTTCTTAGCTCTGAGAAGAATAATACAATTTTATCATTGCACCTTCGCTATCACACATCATGTGCTCATTTTGCTAGATTTGGAAATTGTGCGATTTCCGCTTGCTCATTAGAGAACACGCATCTGGACCATGTACATTTTTAAAACTAGTAGTCTACCAGAAAATCGTATTAATCAGATTCATCATTCTGATTACTTGTAACATAATCGCCTTGGTTGCTGATGACTGAGTATAGGGAATGTTATATGAATGAGGGGAAATCCGGGGGTAATTCCCAGGCCGTTAGATAGTCCCCCCCTAGGCTACATTTGTGCCAACCCACCCTCTTTCAGCTAGAGGCAGGAAATATTGATGTTATAGAATCGGGATTTATGCCTGTTAAGCGTTCGCCTCTGGCCTTCTTTCCTTGGCTCCTTTGGCTCGCGCGACTATACATTATATGCCGTACCTTCGCGGCGTTTCCCGCCTATGATATTTGTAAATTTGTGTTCAGAATTACAAACACTGATTAAAAATAATTTATATGCTGAGCGGCCGCTCAAACAAATCGCATTAGAACCTATTCACCAAAGCATTTAATATAACTTACGTATGTTGGAAAACAAAATGCTGAAAAAAATGAATGAAACTGTTGGCACACGACATGCGGTATGTGTGAGAAAATATGCGCCAATAAAGTTGGAGTGAATCACACAAAAGTCTTAGGCGCTTGTAAATAAACATTAATATTACTTTGTCTTTCGCATTTTATAGTCATGCAATCAATTATATATGTCTCATTCCAATATGTTTTCATGCCTTGGCTAATCACTGTAAATGGTTATGTGTTAGGCTGTTGTGCAAAAAATCTCATTCGGTCGTCGATTTCCTGAAAGTTGTTGGGGCGGGACCATATTGGATATAATCTGTCTTGGGCGCATTCAGCGACGTTCTCACTAGTTGCATTCTCGAAAAGCATGGATTTTATGATAGGCTTAGTTCCCAATATCGGTTTGTATGGTTTCATGGTCCTCCTACGCTTCTGAGAAAGGATCTATTCTTTTTGGCCATTAGAGGGTCGTAGCATGAAGAAGTTCTGCACCAGACTGAGTGTCCTGGGATGGTCAGGACTTCACATGTAAGAATAGATCATGGAATCGACTCTCGGACTGTGTAACTCGCTATAGATTGAGAAGAATTGAGGGGGGAGCTTGAGAGAAACTTTACAACATTCGTAAGCGCTTGGACAGTTCTAACTTCTGCAGGAATTATTGTTCCTCAGGATGTTGGGAAGTTCCAGAAGGCAACAGGGGTCAGAACTAGTTTATCAGGATAAGGGGGGGAAAATCGTTTTTTTTTTAGGTAACCGATGAGAAAACAGTTTTCAGCACGACAGGAGAGTGGTGAATCTCTGGAATCGCTCTTTTGGGTGTCCCAGCAGCAAAGATAGTGAGTGCCAGTTAATTTTTCTGGATTTAAGAGGGATTTAGATGTGGCCCTTTGTGGTCTAAAGGATGCATGGGGGGTATGGAGAGAAGGCAGTATCTAGGATACTGAGATTGCGGATGCATGCAGTGGGCGGCCATATATCATATTCGAATGGCGTGGGCAAGGCTCGAAGGGGTCACCCGTCAGTATGGCCTTCTCCCTGGCACTGATTTTCTATGTTTCTATGGTTTCCTATGTTCTCTACTGTTTCTATGTACAGAGGTCATGCCAAACAAAGCTTTCTCTGATTTGGTTTTTTGGGAAGGTGTGCGTGCAAATTAATTTTATGCTGAGTGGCGGGCGTAGGTGATGTTGTCAGACATTGTCAATTGTTAAAATAATACCAAACGTCCCTGATATTAGGCTGAGATTAAAAAATTAGCGCTATATGTGGGATCGGTCGTTGATAAGTAGATTGAATTTCTAACGCATCAGTCTTGGGCCAGCAGGGAAGGACAAAGGGTGGTGTTTCTCTTAAAAGATGAACTGGAGATCTGGACGCATGGGTTTTGTAGATGGTCATTTCGGGGACTTCCTCCTCAATTGTTTGTATCTAACTGGTCACGTAAAATTATACTGGAATATGGCAAATGTGGGTGGGCGTGATTCGTGAGTTCGAGGGGCGATATGGCCACTGGAAATTCTAGCTAATTTCTGGTTATTTCCTTTCGTAGGAAGGTTGTCAAATGATCGCAATATCGATATAGATGCAGATCGGAAATATAGATGGAGAATGACAGAATGGATGCTTCATTTGCGAGAAAAGTATGAGGTGATCGCACTTGGGAGGTTCTAAAGGATAAGAGGAAAGTGGGCAGAGTAAGGGCAGACCTTTACGACGCATTAACATTATGGATGGATTTTGCCGGGTGGCAAGTTCATTAGCATGCAACTAAAGAAAGGGGCAACATAATTGGGAGATGGTGGATATAAGAAGGATACATTGTTCTTGCTTGCCATTGGGTATGATCTAGGGGGCATTGAAGATTAAATTTGGGATGTAATTTTGCAAGCTCGTTATAACATAGTTGGGTGTTAAGGGGAGCCTTGACATGTCCACTAACCGGCCGTATTGCCAGTTTGGTTTGCAGTATTTTTTTCTGCAGTTTAATGCTTGCATGGCACATCTGCACAGAAGGGATTGGTATGGTGGTGAGAAGAAGTATTCACCCAGTTCGTTCTGCCTGCCTGTGATTGGAGAGTTTCATATTTACACAGTAACTTGAATAAACTTGGATGATGTTTTTTCTTTGGGAAAGGCGAGAGACTCAACAACTAAGACATGAGCGTGTGTCGGAAGATATACAAATTATGAGAGAGGCCTAACATATACTCAGGTCAATATGCAGCACTTCCAGGTCCTTAATGTGCCCTGCAAGGTGGAAAATTTCCAGGCTCTATACCATAGATTAGGACAGGCACAGGAAGCAAGCTCCCTTTGGGAGCCCAAATGTCGCTGTATGAATCATAATGCGCAAGTAAATACGAATCTATCTAGCACCGTAGGATCGCCTACTCGCTAGCCCTTTCCCTAACTATCCACTGCTTATCCATGTGTGCGCTATGCTAAACCCTATTGCCCGCCACCGCTCTCATCGGCTTCCCCGTAAACTCTCACGAACCTGGCTCTTGAGCCATCACGAACTACTACTTCCGCAGACCTTCTCGCGCCCACCATGCCATCGCTATTAAGCATGGCTTTGGGCAACAAACTCCTGATTATTATATAACCCTTTCTGTTATTTGCGCTTTAGTCGGCATTTTACTTTATTCATGGTGTGTATCTATTTATAGTCAATGACTTATCCGCTTGCCGACAAATTTATCTGCTTGTTTTAGTAGTAAATGCCTAGCAATTTTTCTGTGTGGTCTTAAGGCAAAGGCAAGAATTCATTAGGCCTATACTAGGAGACCCATGACAACCCTAAACTCACTTAGAACTTGTAATGTGGGCCCACCGATAGTCATCACACTGATCTCGCTACGCATCTAGACCAGGTCATTGTGCATATTCTCTGGCGTACCCCATGTCACCGCACATAACCCATGAGCCAGACCAAAATCAAATGCTGATAAGGGTTCTTGCTCCATTCAACATGTATAGTTATCTTCCATGACCACACGTAGTTCAGCTCGCAATCCGGCGTCCGCTAATTCATCACCTCCGAAAGTGCAACTTGTGCTGACTATTAACTGTATTATACCGTCTGACATTTCTCGCAAATACGCCAATACTGCAGGCTGCGCTCTAGATCTCCTCTAGCTCTGGCCCATTTGGGCTGTCGTGCTAGCAACCTGACGACGCTAACGCCCTGCTTAGCTATTTACATCCTTTTCATTTACGCTTATATTAGGGCAATACCGTCAGAGGCGTCTCGCAGAACATCGAAGGATACAGACGGCCTGAGTTGATGGGATTAATTTAATTTGATGCGCATGGTCAGGGCTACAGACTAATTGTGGGCCAAAAGGCCTGTTGCCGGTATTGGTCTAAATTCAACTGTCTGTGCGTCCCATTCGGTCAAGTCCAAGGATGTTTCCGTTCCTCAGGTTTTGTTGTCATAATTGTTAAAATCCAGCTGTCACTAGTGTGCCGTGTAATCTCTGTGCTAAGTTCCCGCTATCCAGATTCTATTTGCATGCAAGAACTATGACAGAATCTTATTTGCTTTTTTAAAATTTCCTGCCTTACTGTTCATATATATGATTATACCTCCATCTAGCATTTCTTATTTGTCTCCAAAGCTAATGGCACAACCTGTATTAATGATCAAGGTTATTTTCTGATTTCTGAATCTCACATATTACCCGGATTTTTCCCTACATTAGTCAAGTCAGGTTTTACTCTGACATTAATCGCATATATTTCTTAATATGTTGCACAAATCTTTCGTCAACGTCTAAATAGCGATACACTTCTTCGGTTGTCAAAGTGAAGTGGGGCAGCTATCTGTGGGCAATGAGCAGATCATATTATCATGCAAACTCCCAAAGAAGCAATTCGCATGACAGGCAGGAAATGCTCTTTAGTTATGATGAGTGAAAATCTGATGAAGATATTGGCATGCAAGACGCTGATGGATTAAAACACAGTCCGCTGCGCTTCTGTCAAATTACATGGCCCTAGTATTTTTTATGTCGCACCATGACATGTAAAACCAAGTCTTTGCTTGTATGGTCGCCTCTAAACGATTAAAAGTCGTCTTTAGTAGAGGCGAATATCTTTCAGCACATGCCCCCTGGGTTTCACGTAAATATTTTGTACTTTGCAAATTCTCCCTAGCAGTGATACTTTCCTACAGCCTTATCTCAACTCTTACTTGTCCGCACATCTCATTGACCTCATGTTGCAGGACAAGATAAAGAAGCTTGGGGCAGATGATACCCAATAGAAGTCATGTGATTTACACAGTGCACAGGAGAGTGTTTTGGGGCTTTAGGAGGGCCTCTGATCAATTAAGGCAGAAGAAATGGCAATTAATTTTATTTTCAAAGTGGAAGTGATATATTTCTGGGTCGATGCAGAGGGCAGGGGGATATAAAAGGAATTGAAAGATATATAGTGTCGTGAGATATAATGGGTGAAATGTATAATGGATGCTAATGAAACTTCAGAATGAATATGATGCAGATAGTAAAAGAGCCGAGGTACTTAGGCATAATCTGTATACTATGTCAGATAGGCCACATCTTGAACACAGCATCCAGGTCTGGTCATCCGGTCATGCCACGGGAGCAGTGTGGTGCCATACAATGTGTAGGGCCTCTGCCTACCGTCTGTCTGTTTTTTCATCTTTTTTGTTACTTTTAGTCTGTATTAATAAAGTATGTTTTGGGGGTTTCTTAGTCTTTTTATGTGGCGGGAGGGTGGTGACGGGATAGGTGAACACGCACCGTTTCTTCACGCAGGCACTCTCGGCTGGCGATGATTGGCGAGTTTCTCTTCCGTCGCTTCGTCCCCCCGTCCCTATCAAGTCTAAGCTGGCTTGGCCGGCGGCCCTTCCTGCCAGGATACGCGCCAGAGCTTTCTAGCAGCGGCGCAGGCACTTATTTGCCATTGCGGATCGGGCGATGACCTTACTGGGGGATCATCGTATTAAGCGTGTTTGGGCCTCGCTGGCTTTATCATCGTGAGCTGTGTTGGCGGAGGTCTTCAGCGAAGGCGTGCGCTGACTTCAAGCTCGGCGAGGAGGGAGAGGGGGGGCGGATGTCGCCTGGGATCCGCTTTGCCGAGGCCGCCAGTGTTGAATCGCTCGCTCAGCTAGCGGCCTTGGTCTTTGGGAGGGCCAGCGTCTCCGTTAAGAACGTAGGCCGATTCGGAACTACCCCAAGCTGTGCTGAGTGAGGGTGTTGATCTTCCATTCCGACGTTGGAGTTCGCGATCGATCCGCTGCGAGGGCCTGACTCGGGCTCAACCGTTGCGGCTACGCGTGTTACATCCAGACAAAGTAGGAAAGTAGGATGACTGCACTTTTGCGTCTGTCCCATCGTTCAGCCTCCCTCCAGTGGGAACTTTATTACTTCACGATACTGCTGTTTCCGTGTTCTTTTTTATTCGTATGCGCTGTATGGTAACTACCAACAATTCACTGTAGCCGTAACTCATGAACACTTGAAATCCCAGCTTGATACACCATCCATCCATGTCCAGCTCAGCCGGATTCTGTACACCTTTCCGTCGCGGCCCGCTAGCTGTAGTACGCACAGCTTGCCTCATTTTCTACTCAGCTACCACGGATAGGCTAGCTAACCAGCAATCACATAGCCTAGACTGCGTTACGTTACGCTCGCATGGAAACAAGAGTGAGTTAGTTTATTCTTGGAATAAAGCATTTAGAGCGATATCGGGCAGATTATGAGCACTCATTCCATATGACCTCCACAGATAGAGTGATGTCAGGAGCGATTTCCTTTGCAAGGGTCAAAAATGCTGTGCAGGCGCCCTAATTTAAAGTGCTGATAGATTAAAGAAAGATCTTTGGGAACTGTTTTCAAGTAGAGGCTATGGATTGCGTGCTTTGTGAAAGGATGGGGCAATCTCTCAGGACAGCTCATGCTGTGGTGCGGTATCTTGATTGGATTTATTGCGGGTCGTTCTATTACGATGAGAAAAACACTCACTTGCCGTGCACCATCTCAGCACTACGCTGGACACACACAAGGATTTTAATTGCCATCTGGGGATATGACAATAATTAACCTGAATCTGCATCAAACGCAGAAATGCACCATCAACTTTAAAACGGTGGGCGCTCAAAATCTAGTTGAGACAACCCCGTGAGGGGCAGCGGGACTCGAAGAATAACCTAGTAAGTTGGGATTATGCTGGTGGTTTTTTTCTCAAACCAACACAAGTCACTGGTTTGGTTTTGTAAATTTGGGTTGTGTTTTATGATTCTCTTTCATGGCTAATATGGAGTCGAAGTGTAAAATCGTGTACAGAATGTGATGAGTGAAAGATCCTTTCTATGTTTAACTTTACCAATTATATTCAAAAAGGCCCTATTTGCTACGCTCCGTCCATAGAATAGCAATTTTATTGATAAGAACAATGCACCTTGAGCCCGATGTTGGTGAATGTTTGTCCATAAGTGTTCCTCTATTTGTACCAGCACTTAATATTCATGAAATTCTCTGTACATTCCCTCCCATTATGGCTCGCCGTGCTTCTGATACAGCACAAACCCACATCCACAAGGGTCCACTAATTGCAAACACATCATTTCTTCCAACTGGTACATTTAAAACTCTCTGATATATATGTGGTGCAGGCTTGTTTCATTTGATAATTAAATATCAGTTGTACTATTGGTTAATGATCTTGTTTATTGGATCGTGACTTGCTCGTCTGCTATACGTCAGAAACATCATACTCTCCAAGAGGAAACATAGAATTTAGATAGTTTAGAGAGAGTGTGAATTGTAAATGTGAAGTTGTCAGGCGAAAAATGAAGGTCAAACCCTTTTCTGATCTATGATTCCGCTTGCGCCAACGTCAAAACCCTGTAGATTGGCTTAGACTTGCAAAAGCAGACACCACAAAGTGACATTTCTTCACCCACAGCTGGTTTTTTGACAGGTTTGGAAACTTTAACCCGTTGATTAACTCACACTTCAAAATCCTAATTTGTTACTTTAAGTTGAGCACTTTCCGCTGTAGTTAAAGTTAAGCACTGTGGATAACACCCCAATGTTGAGCAAAACAGCTTATTATTTCTGTTGCTGCCAACTATTTATCTTCCTTCCTTCCCCCTCCCCCCAAATCACTTGTAGATTGTAATGAAGCCGTTTCGATGTTTGCAACACTGTGTCCTTAAATGTGCGTTGCGGAACACAGGGCAAGGCAAAAAAAAGGCATTTCTAGCCTCTAATTTATGGAGGCACTTTCACCTTACTATTTCAATGGATCTATAAATGCACTGCCTCAACTAGCCATGATGAAATCGCCCTGTACAGTTGTGGACTCGTGGCCCCTGCGAGTCTGTTGCGAAGTAAATAAGCTTGAGTACTTTCAACTGGCAACATTTTATGCCCTATGCACAATTAGCTCTGTTTTAGGCTGGGAAATTCCTCCTTGATACTTCTGGCATAACTTGATGGTGTTTCTTCTGGATCTCTTTCACGTCTTTGCATGATATAGTCATTTGTTGGATCGCCACAATTCCAGGTCCACCTTCTGTTCACTGATGCACCCTTTTCTCATTAAGGTTGATCTGTTTTCATAAATGCGTGGAACACAGTTAATTTAAATTCTGATTTGATCTGTGAATTTTCTTGATAATCTGTCTCAGATATCACAGACTTAGTCTGCTTATTTAATTGTAAATTGTTAGTAGCTATGTGCAAGAGTAATATAATAATGCATTAAAATTCCCGAGTTTTCCTACGGCGATCGCGCACCCTCGGCTGCATTAATCATCCAGTTGTTTATACCTCACACACACTTTTTTTGCCCCGCCGCTGCTCATAAAAAGCAGTATAAACTTAAGCGTGTGAAGAAAGGCTTTGTTGCTGTTATCATTCGGGAGTTTGTGTACGGAAAGCTACTCTCCAAAGAGTAGAGAACTCGTTCATACAGACATAAAGTCAAGTGCTCGGAGTCACAACAGTGGGTCGGCAGGGCAACTCCTCTGGAAACACGGATAGGGTGACATGTCTCTTGTGGGAGCTCCGCCCCGTTTTCAGGTACTGATCGTGGGGCGCGGACGGAGTGCGGCGGCACGTCCCAGTAAAAGCTGGAATGGACGCGAGGAATGGCAGGACTAGGCCTGATCAGTCACGATGATGGTTTGACAGAGTTGGCCATAGAGTATGAAAAAGGCAGAAGGAGGTGAAATAAAAGGAGTGAGAGTATTGGATTGTCGACACGTTTCGTGCGGAGTAGGCGTACGGAATGTTGATTAAGTTGCAGTCCACAAGTTACAACATTGACTGATTGTGAGAGGGGGCAAGTGAGGAATAATTGTTCAATCGTAGATAGGTATTGGTCTATGTTGTGCTTAACTCATACCATACCTGTACGTTGCTGGCTTGCAATCCCTCATTTGAAAACACAGTTTTAAGGGCAGATATTGTTGGGAGTCCTTAACATCTATCAATGTACATCAGTTTACCCCAATAGGGGCATGAACACTATGGTCGCATCCGTGTCAGGCGGACCAACATGCACTCTGAGTAACTCATTGAACACACCGGAATCCGTCGTGCCGATATCCATAAATCTACAGACACAGCATGTGTATGTTTCGGTTGACCGCAGAGACTTCCGCTATGCCTTCTCTCCGAGATGGCTGCCTGCTCCCGGCATAAGTATACATCACGAGCATTTGATCTCGCTAGTTCTTCAGCTGTAACATAACACAATCCAGGACATCTGCAACATTTCCACCCTAACCGCTCCGCATGCATTAACGAAAATATGGGTATAACATAACAACACACCACGTGACGCTACCTGCTTTGTCACCTATATGGTGATCTTTTGCCATCAACATCGACTCCTATAGCAAGTTTCATTATTGTGGCATAATACCCTAAAATAAAAATCATGAATATATCATTGGCATCAATCACAAAGAAATGCTTAACATTAATCAGTATAATCCAAAGTGACAATTGAGGACACCTAAAATCAGAATTATAACAGCTTTAACTGGATGTACATTCAACCTTTCTATTGCTGCTACTACACTATAAATTATTATTAATTTTAATATTCAGTTATTGAAGAGTAGAAAATCTATATAATTTTCCCATTTACTTGAAAAGATCATTCAGGATACACAGCTGCCAGATCCGCACGTAAACCCGGATCCAGGCCCATACTGCTGCTATTGGTACCTTGTTTGGGGCGACATGTTCTTCGCCTCATCACTCTTTCAATAATCCATAAATTCTTCCATCAACAGCATGGTTCTAACGTTCAAGCTATATCGATTTGGCTATTGACTATCTCTTGATTCTTTGAGTGTTTTGTAACTATGAAATGGCTTAGATTGATAATTGTACCTCACATTCTGACTTCCTACGAAGGAAAAATATCCTTAACACTTTGGGGCCTTCTTAAAAGTTATCCTGTACTACACTCGGAGAGAAACTTGTACTCAATGATGAATATCTTTGTTCCAAACATTGATCTTCTTCCAACCTTGCCTGTCGCTCATCATTCAAGGTGCTTGATGGACTGACAATGAGATGGAATAGTGAGTGTTCATTTTGGGCACTCTTAATGACCACCCCAACCGCAAAGCACTAAACATAGATGATGAAATGCTGCAGCATGCAGCATATGTCCTAGCGAGAAAAACAATCATTGTTGTACCAGTCAACAAGATTTGCTGTAGAGAGCCTCTGCGAATGGGCAAGGACAGTGGCGCGCACGATCGTCCACTAATTGTCAGGCACCTCCTGGTCTTCAAAATCCTGGGAGAAATGGGTTAGGTGACATGTAATAAGGATGGCCTTATGAGTTAACTCCCTGAAACACCAATTAGCAAACTCGGCACGCATTACATCAATGACAGAATGAAAACATTTATCATAATACGATACCGCACTCAGTGGACTAAGGTAGAACGAGGCGGGTGAATTTATCCGTATAAACCAACTCCTGCACCACTAGTGTACCTGTGGACTAGAGTTACCTAGACCAGGGTGAATTATAGCCATATATTTTAAAGTTTGTGTTCCTTATGTCAAACTCATTAAATGATGTTTTGAACTGGCAACGGCGAAACTGATAGACTACAGTGTTCTCCTAAACCAGACAGATGGTTGATCGTTCAGAGCTTAAAATTAGCTTCTTCAAAATTCTGCAGGATTTCACAAACCGACTTTGCTCTTGACTAAATAAACCTGACGCGCGCTTTTATGTCTCTTGTGGTGTCAATAAAGACCGTAATAATCAATTCTACTTACACAGTGTCGAAATGAAGGGCCGTGGGATTAGGATTACATGACAAATTGTTACACATATGTCTTCTTTTCTACACAAAGTAAGAATGAGACTCGGAATACTGATGCATTTGGATAATACAATGCAGAATGAGAAGCAACTGCCAATATTTGGATGGCACTCAAATGTTTTGTGAGAGGCTGCCCTTTGCATAAATGATATGTTAGGACGAATAATGCCGCTTTACAATCTTATTGGCCTTCGCATTTGTAGCATCAGAATCATTGTTTCAATTGGAGCTATCACTGAAGACTTTAATAATTCTAAAAATGGTACTTAGAAAACAAACTACAATTTACCAAAACTCCGTATCCTATTCATACTATCAGTTCAATTTCTTACATTCCAGTGGGTTGAGAACAAAATATATCTAACTCCATTCCTCATGCACCTACATCCCTTGTACAGCGCCCAAAGAGCATTCGATAGGATACATGCGCAAAAAAGAGCTATTCTTACGCATTGAACCCCAAAACATCACCGTAGATTTGCTAATCTCATTGGTGAGGGCCACATTTAGAGCATTGTGTTCAGTTGTAGCGTCACTACCACCTTTTATTGGAAACGATGTTCGTTATGGCCTGGAATGGGTGGGGGCAGAGACCATTTAGCAATGATGTTGCTCTATCTGCCCATGCTTGCTGGGCAGGGGATACAAACAGCTCCCATTAATGTGTTCAAGAAGAACTGGCCAGATGCTGGAAGATCGAAGGTACACAATAAAATCTTGCTGGAGAACTGCAAGCGTGTGCAGCCAATAAAAAAAGCGCACATCTATAGTGCATAAGAAAATTGGCGACGTTTCGGGGGCCGAAACCTTTCCTCAGGACTTGATGGGAGGTGGAGTGGGAAGGAGGCAAAAGGACTGGGCCAGTGCAACGATGGCCGCCCAGGGCGGCTTTGGCGCTATGGAGGAGACAGCATCGAGTGTTAAGGAAGGGGAGGAGACATGCAAGGGCTAGTGCAAATTGGAGAATTCCATTTCTTTACCCCAGCCACAGGCTGCAAGCTGCCCAGGCGAATATAGGTGCTGTTCCTTCAACTTGGTACTCGTTCGCATTTAATTCTCTGGTTAGTGTTAATAAGTGTGTAGCTTGACTTTTCATACTGCTACGCATTTCTTCATATGAAAAACGCACATGAATGCAGTTAGCAATTTAACAATTTCAAGTGACTAGGGGGGGTTTGTATACAAATATAGCAAGAATGTAATGCTGTAGGCTCTATAATGCGCTGTCCGGTCCGGTCATTTGAATACTTGTGAGGCATTTCGTGAAGGCCGCATATCGGAGAGTGGATGTGGCTCGGCTTCTGAGGTAGCCACACTACCAGAGGTGGTATCATTATCACAAGAATAAAACGCGGGCCACTCCCCGCGCGCGATCCTGACCCGTTCTGACATTGGTAGCGTCCAGTCTAAAGACCCTATTACTGACAGAGTTTTATACGGCCTGAACTTCGACCGAGGGTCGAGTCACTTCAAGGTATCTCTGTGGCAAGTACCCATCTGACTGAGGGGACCTTATTCGGAATAAGGTAACGTATTAGTGCAGAAATGGGGACACGCTATCTTTTTCAATTCGCCTTCAGTGAGTAGCTGCTCTGATGACCGTTCGGGCCGCAGGCTGAGGTTCATATCCCTGCAGTTAGTAAGGATCAGTCTTCGTTAGGAAGGGAATTGTGACGCTATCACTTTCTCTTGAGTCAGATTCGCCGTGGTGAATCTTCTCTGCAGACGTCTTTGCGCAGCAGAAGGCCCTGTTCGGGGGGCGCGAAGCGTCAATTGATATAAGTTAATAGTGCGCAGAGCATAGACTAACCGGATTCTTGAGTGTAGGATAGCGGGTGTCAGATGTTATGGGAAAGAATAGGGGCTAGGAAATTAGTTTGTGACTTGGAGAAAAATCGTCAGCCACAACGCGATCATTATTCGCTCGAGTACAGGAATAGTGGAGACCAAAGATGGCCTAATTCGCATACTCTTTATGTATTATATGGTTACGGTGATATGAGTGAATGTAACCTGGTCCACCACTCATTGGCTGGAGCAGAAAATGCCATTCTTGGCACGCCGGTGGGCTCCGTAGGTACTCGGGAACTAGCACAATCCATGGATCAAAGTCTCTGCAGTATGAGCATCGCGCCTACAATACGGCCGCTACATGAAAATAATTTTTTGAAACGGGGCAAGGGAATTTTTGTTTCTTTATGCTGTACTATCGTGCAATAGTCAGTAAACAGTTGTTCGTCGCTTCTTTCAATCATAACCTTCTTGGAATCTCATTTAATTTTACTATATGGAAGGATCAATATTGCACGTTGCCATAAGATTGCTCGCTTTTACAGCATTTTTTCTCCAGGAATGGGAGGCTTCAGTTCTAAGGTGACTATGTTGAAACTGCGACGCGATCTATTTATGAATGTAAATCATATCCTACATCTAGAATGATAGGACAGCAAGATTTAAATTCCGCACGCTCTGTGTACTCATGCCTGGCTCTCCCTAAAAATGTCAATAAGGTTTTTGAATGGCAAGAAACTATTTTGTTGAAGGTACATGACTTAGAATCTGATTTGAATTCAAAGATGTTGGTGTCCTGGTTAAAAGTGTGAGAGTAATTGTCGGCGGGTGTGGCTAGTTGACTCGACTGGTTCCCGGACGACGATCCCATGATGTGTTGTTCCATGATTGTAATGTCACTTGGGCAATTCCTATGACGATAGTTGAGAAAGTCTCGTAGCGCTAAAGGTTGGCAAAATCTTTCCTGTGTGCAGAAAGGAATAAAAGGGAAAACAAGCGTTCTCATTTTATAACTCTGCTGGCAAAATCTAGGCTCAATGTGTTTTAAAGGGGCGGCATATTTTGGCCTTTGTGACATCTACGGCATTTGTGCTACTGCATGGCCGCTGCATCGCTCACTTCTCCCGCTTATGCGGGCACAAGATTTCTGTGTCGGGACTCTGTGACAAAATAATGGTCCGGATTGTTGATGTTCACACTTAATGTTCTGTTGTCTCGGTGACTTGTATACCATGAGGAATTAATGACATCCGAGAATCATACTGGCCGCCTGAGGAGGCCATTTTATTTAGTTTAGCTTCATTCTAGAGATATGGCGTGGGAACAAGCAGGCTCCTTTGGCTCGCGTCGCGCACCAAGCAGTGATCCCGGCGCACACCCTACACTAGTCCTTCACATTGGAGTCAATGTGGCACGGGCTTCATCTCTGTCTGGTCGGATCTTATTTTCGAAGGGAGCCGGGAGGGCATCCTACAGAGTAAAGGAAGTCCGAAGTGACAATACCGGTGCTCAGAAAACCATCTGGCGCTCGGAACCCAGGCAACAACGGAGCTCATGGTGACTTCATAGCCCGCATCCGACTTAGTCCCCTTACGGATCACATTACGGCGGTGTGTGCGTCGATGGTGGCAACAACCTCCGGTTTCATCGGCGGTCCATATCGCGGCTGCGCATCTCCTGGAGCGGACAACGCGACACGCGGGACTTCACAAGAAGGCTCAAGCAGGTGCGGCATCGCACTTCCTGAGGGTCCTCAGGAATCACAACCTGGACTCTAACCATGCCTGTCTGACTCTTCTTCTGCTCGTTCCAACATCGGAGTCCTTTGCTGACATATACTGTATTCAGGCTTGTATGGCAGCTGCAGCTAGGTCAGACCGGGGATAGGCTTTCAGATGGTAACCATGGACGACGCAGTAGGAACTCTGTGGTTGGGCTCTTCCGTCCCTCGTGCTGATGGACATCTAGCATCGCTCTCCGGCTGCCTTTACGGGCTTAAAGAAGATCATCCAAGATGTCAGGCTACCCATCCTTGCGTTTGTACTGTTATGTGCTGCTACCCTCTGTGACAGCTCTATAGGTGGCATCAAATGCCTCGGGACAACCCGGACTCCGGAATAGCTTGCTTCCGAAGAATTTATTATCTACCAATAAATTCAAATCTCAGCACATTCCCTGACTGACATCGGCCCAAGGCAGCGGATCTTCATCTGTATATATATATGTATATATGTCTGTAAGCCTGCGTAGTTTGTGGGCACCTATTCGCCCCCGCGCCTACCGTCCCGCCCGCCCCTCCCTCCCCCGCCCCCTCCTAATGCCTCTCCCATTCTGTTTTGGTTTTTCTTTTCTTTTCTTGTTTTTGTGTAACTTGTATGTATGCACTGAGTACGGGCAGGCTTTGCAGTTTCACTCGTAGCAGTATAGATCAATGAAATGAATATCTATATCTATCTCTCAAACATCTTCATGATGATGGATTGTCAAGGCCACTGATGGGCAGTCATTGACCCATCTTTCGGTGGCTGTTGACCCCAGGATATAGTGTCTTTTTGAAGCAGGAGACATCTCGAATAAAGTAGCGAAGTGGGGGAATGTTGGTGATCTTCTGCTGGTGGTCATGCAAGTGTCCTGAGAAGCCAACACGGCTGGTGACTACCTCTGGGGCCAGTTGTGCTTTGCATGGATTACCTTCAAAAAAAAAAAAAAAAAAAAAAAAAAAGGAAAGGTAATCTTACAATCTGCTATCGTTGACTCGTTGGTGGGCAGACACATTGGTTTGGCCAGCATTTAGTTAGTTCCAGTGATTAGTATAACAATCCAGGTCAGCTTCATATTCCGGCGTTACTCTTTTGTCCATAACTCTGCTAATTAGTTTCAAAATGCCTCGAGCCTTCCCATGGAATGCATCTGAAGCCTCTGCTGCTAATCGACGTCACTCATCCTTACAAACAATAGTTCGGCAGATTATACGGTCACAAACCCAATAAACTCTTCACTTGCCTGCTGATGACCATCTCCTCTTCTTTATTCCATCTGAACCCATCTGATTTTTTGGGCATCGGGCTGACAGAAATCTTCAACAACCACCCGGCCATTACTTCTGAAAATAAACTTAGCTTTTCCAGTCTACCCCGTCATAGTTAGGGCAATCCATCTTCCCCCCTGAAGGCATATAATAAATCATTCTTTGTCAAACATCATCAAGATGGAAGGAAAAAATATTTAAATGGATCTGAGGGTAGCCGTTTTTTTCACACAATGGTGAGGGTAT
Organism: Leucoraja erinaceus; assembly: GCF_028641065.1. Taxonomy (NCBI): domain Eukaryota; kingdom Metazoa; phylum Chordata; class Chondrichthyes; order Rajiformes; family Rajidae; genus Leucoraja; species Leucoraja erinaceus. The sequence continues at coordinate 56,051 of NW_026576886.1, forward strand.
GGGTGTAAGGAAGCAATCTGTCCTAAGGAGGTCGTTGAATCAGGGACTTCCTTCTAAGTCTTAAAACGGATTAAGACGGTACATGGATAGACATCGTTGGAGGATATGGGCCAAAACAGCAAGGCAATCAGATGGGTTAGTGTAGGCTGGATACTGTTTGGCTTTCGGATTTTTTTGGCAGAGTTGGGGCGCAGGGGCCGTTTCGCCACATTGTATGACTCTATATACTCGCAGCAGCTCAATAAATATTACGCATAGAAGCAGTACTAGTTCTGGATTCAATCTCTAGTTGCTTAGGCTGTTTTCATTTCTACCCCACGAACAATCTGTTCTCTTACCCTCTTTAATTTGTCTGAAGAAGTGCCTAGCTCTAGGCAATGCTTTCAATAAGGCACGGGCTCTTTTAACCACCCGTTTAGAGAATGATGCCTATTTACTCTACAATTGTTCTCCTCATTCTTCTGACCATAATGTGTCACTATCACAGCACTTATATGCTGGTCCAACATTTGACCGACCGCATCGGCCTCCAGCCTTTGACATCTTACAATCTATTGCAATCTTCATTGCTATTTAATCAATACCATCCAAATTTTTGGTCTCACAGATTGCGAAATTCTATTGAAATTTTATTCTTATTTAAATTTTATTCGGCAATGCCTCAATCCAAGACATTATGCGGATGGCCCTCTCAGGTACGCATGAATATTATAAGATAAGATTTTTGTCCCCTTTGACTAGCACAATTTGCAGTCGCAACCTGCAATAATAGATTTGTCAGTTACAATGGCAAATAGAAGTTCTGGCCTTCATCAAAGTTAAAATTTGCTAAGAAAGCAGTTTATAGATCTATGTTAGTAAGATTCTTGTAAGTTACAGAGGGGCATTGGCCATTTATGTCCATTAACTTTCATTTCTCCTTTACTGGTCTGTGATAACAGCTAAGCTGATTATAGAAAACCTGAATGTTATTATTTGTGAATAAGTAGTTCAGTGAATAAAATGAACTGAACATGAGAGTAGAATTGTACATTTACATGGGAGTGTAGGTAGTTGAAGTGGAAGTGGAAGCTGTCTATTTCACCTTACTTTCAAGTAGCGCCAGTTTAGAAGGCTTTATCCTGATAAAGGGATTAAATGTGAAGTATGGTTCAACAGGGTGCATCATGTTTGAAATGATTAGTGCGATTGTTATAATTCCAAGGCCTGCCATCACAATGGAAAATGTAAGATGATGGTGAAGCAATTTTCTCTTGCTGTGGCTATGTATGTAAGTTATCTCATTTGCTTGAAGTGGGTGTTCTCTGGTGAAGGCTAACATAGTGTCAAAACTGTCACTACATACGAAATATACCATCATGGTCTTATAGGGCGACACAGACTTCAACGGCGTTATTTTCTTTCTCGAACTTCCAATGTCTTATTTCCTCACATCAGACGCTTACAGGGACCCTAAATTCTATCCATCTATAACGTCCCAAGCAAAGCTATGATCTCGCTATGGGTCTTGTCCACTGCTGAATTTTTTTTTTTTTGGTAATAATATTTTTATTAGACTAGACATGTTATAAATATCGTTACATATATTTAGTAAACCAAACGTTTTCAATATACTATCAGTTCATACATTATTAAATGTTCAATTGTCGATTACTTCTAGTCGGGGTTTGTTTTGATATATGAAAAAGGAGAATATGAGAAACAGAGTAAAATAGTAAAAAAAAAAACAAAACTGTGGAACTGGATCTACATAATGACGGTCATTGGAGAGAGGTTCGTAGATTAGAAAGTATGACTTTTCATCTAATCCTGGTTCATCCAGTTTCAGTTGGGTTTTCGTCTGGGCGCGTAATTCTATCCGTGACGAGATGATTTAATGATGAGGCCGCATAATGGTGGGTTTTATCTAAAAGGTTCTTGTTTGTCGCATTAAGACATTGCTGAATTCTTCTAGTATATAGGGTCTCCGAGCATTATCGCAAACATCCACATTTTTAATTGTGGGGGTCGTAGGGCGCTTCCAAATATTATATTAAGTTTTTTTTCCTCGGTTATTTATACTGTAGTCGCACGGAATTTCACGATCTCTGGCTTTGTGAGTGTTACAGCTTTGCTGGATATTCTCAAGTATTATTAATTTTGCGTTTGGATCTAGTTGTCGGTATTCATAACTTTCTGAGAATTATTTAAAGTATCAGTCGGCAGAAATGTGTTAAGGTTTAGACAATTGGCAAACGTATGTGTTAACTTAGCATCTAGATGTAGACATTTAATCAACACATAGAGAGAGATTTTGTCGAACCGATTCGTTGAAGTTTTATTTTAGATAGTTGTATCTCTGTACGACGCTTCCATTGTATGCAAGCATGCCCGGGCATTGTAAAACGAACACGAATGATGTATATGCTTGTAACTTTCGTTCCCACAAATCTTTCGTTATAGGATGACCTAATTCATTTTCCCATGTCATTGTGTGTCTTATATGGTTCCGTAGGTGTACGCTTTTGTCCACGATCCCCATGGCTTTCCCGACCGATCGATGTTTTTTAGGAGTGGTGTTAATAATAAAGTACTATTAATTTTTCCGTGTTAGGACCATTCGTTGTTCCAACGCATTCATCTATAGATTTCTGGTTCCCTCATCCTGTAGCTTTGTTGTGTTAGATTACATAATCTGCTAATTTGCGTACTATCTGAAAGAATTATTTGAGTGGCCGTCGCGCTGATTTCTGTTGTACTCCTGACATGAAAGAAAAGTGGGCCTTTCCCATAGAAGATGTCCGAATCTCTTTTAATTCTCATAATTTTTTTTTCCATTGTGGTGCAACCCTTGCTTCGCCAAAAAAGGATGGCTTGAATAAGGGATTATTTACAATTGGACGGCACGATTTTATATTATATTTCAATTAAAAAAACTTTTTTTTAATTGTCTCCAAATATTCGTATTCGACGAAAAAACTATGTATTATGGGTGTTTTCGCTAATATAGGTTTTTTTGGTGTGGGGGGGGCAGGTTTTGTTGTAGCAATATGATATCGGTTACATTTCAAATTCAAAAAGGTAAACAGTCTTCCTTTTCGACATCCTTAACCAATCTGGTTGTTGATCGCATTTTCTTCCAGACCAGAATTCTTTGACTTACCTCAAGGTTTTTTTTTATTTTTCTTATTTTTTTTACTTATTCTAAAATGATTCTTATAATCCGCAGGATAAAAAGCTTGTAACGATCAATGTCGGGAGTCGACTTTTATTGAGAAAAGTTTGTTGTATTTAGGGGGGGGATATATGTCGGCATCCCCGGTGAATGCACGTGATTAATACTGAAATAGGTACCATGTAGATTGCGGTAAGAAGTCATTTTATTTATAGCACTAATTCTAACCAATCTACCAAGGCATTGAAAACCCCAACAGGAAAGTCTAGATGTTTCCAGTATGTGAATATTCTTTCTATTTCTTGTGTAGTTTCTGATGTCAGTAAGGGTGGAAAATTTATGCTTTAAAATAAGCGGATATAATGTTTAGTTGCTATAGTATTCCTAAGTATTTCCATTTATTCATTTAAACTTGATTTTAAAAGAATGGGATTGTTGTAATGTATGTAGATGAGTTTTGTTATTATGGGATTATCGTCATATTCGATTTCCCTTTTATTAATAGAATAATTCACTTTTTATGAAGTTCACACTTTTTTATTTTGATTATTATAAAGATTATATTCCATCTCATCATAGTCTCACTTTTATCCAAATTACTTCTAATTATACCTCCTGAGAACTCTTGACCAAATTGAGTTATTAAATTTAAATAAATTTCATAGAACCAAATTAGAGTTATAAATTGCGCAAATTGAGTTATTACAATTTAATTTAAAATAGATTTGCATACTGTTCTAAACTTTTTTAATATAGAATAATAACCTCATCTCATATAGGAATTTTATTCCTCTTTCTCATAGTGTTTCTATTCATAAATTGGGTCCGTTCACCTCTTCCTGTATGGGTTCTAAGGGCTTGTTTCTTTCTTTCGTTGTTTCTCTCTAGTGTTATCACATCCGTATGATTCCTGTATGGTCTAACTGTATGGGTTTAATGTTTCGCTATGTTATATCCGTTATATTCCTAGTAATGGGTTCTGAATTCTATTGATTCATCCGTAATATTCCTGTATGGGTTCTAATCCTGCTTTCTGCTAGCGGGAGTTCGATTGCATAGCAAATACTAGTGGGGATTATTGACCCTCCCTGTCTACAACCTCTCAGTGAGGTTAAATAGTAGAGAGATTAGCCTCCTGCTGGCGGGCTATGGTAGTAGGGAGAGCTCCCGTCAACCGTATGCTCGGGGGGAAAAAATGCTAACGAAGCGGGGGAAAAAGACCGTCCTACCTGCGAAAACGGCACCGATTTTTTTGCAGTAAGTTGTGACGTCATCAGGCAGGCTGCGGGCGGGCGGCCGCAACACGGGCTGCTATGTATGTCGACACAGCATACTCTTCTTTTCCGCGCCTCCCAAGGCTAGACAAACCGGCGGCCAGGGCTAAAGAGGTAGGCCTCACTGTAAGCCTCGGCCTAGTTTAAAGCATCCCTCCCAGTAGAAGTCTATCGTCAAGAGAATAATACTGAAAATGGAATAATTAAAAATTTCTACTGCAGCGGAATCTCTATATTTAGATGGAGATATGAAAATCTTAAAAAAAAAAAAAAAAAACCGAACTTCGAAGGAAGAAGGGCTGAAATCTTTAAAAATGAATGAAGAACAATTAAATAAGTAGGTTACAAGTTACTGTACATGCAGTTCTGGAACGACTGTGAAATTAGAATTAGAAGAACAATCTGACATGCAAAATATTGGAAGGAGTAAATGTAAACTGAGATTTGATGAATCATAGATTTGAATTACTAATGTTCGAACCTATCCTCGTCAGTGCATTAATCACACCAATGGAGATTGTAAGGAACTAGAGAATTGGCTGAGGACAGCACGCGAAATCTACAAAAAACATAATGCGCCTATAACTAAACGCCTATGCAAGTTATGGGCATCCAAATACTGAACAAATGTACTGACTTGGGGGATGAGCAGAGGGCTCAGATTTAAGAATCCAGTGGGCGTCGCTGGTAAGACAGAGAGGAACAGAGTCGTGACCGTCTGCAATTTGCTGCAGAGTCTGAACAAAGTCTTGAACTGATCATAGGCACGGCATTACTTGCGCCTCAGCATGCCACAGAGTATCGAGACTTTCAGCCGCCCAAGGGGTGGGCAGCCCCCTCGCAAGACAACTGATAGTGAAGGTGCAATATGACCTGTTTTGGATGATATGATGAAAATAATTGTTCGCAAAGTGCTAAAAATGCATCTAGTATTGAAGGTGATAAGATTAGTATGATATTTAGTAGATTATCCTGTGGATAGGCTTGCCAGAAGATAGCGCGGTTTACAGAAACAAGAAGAATACATGAGAACGATCAAAAAATTTGAGATTGGCGGTACTGTTTATATTACCCCGCGCTACATTAGAGTTTTCGCCTGAGCAAGAAGAGAGGAATCACTTCTTGCATCAAGGGCAGCACGCTAAGCACTTGAATTCTGCCAAGAGTATCGGGATAATACTCGAGATTGCCTATATATTGCAAGCGACTCGACCTACCTGTATATGGTAATCCCTCAGAGAAGTATATGGAACTCTAACTCTAAACTATTATATTTAGAGCCTGCCGCAAATTCTGGCAACAAGAATTGGGCAATATCATTGATACTATATATAATCTTTACATTTTTTACTGATTTTCTAACACTATTAATAATCATGATACTATTAATACATAATTATTGCTAGTGATCCTAACTAGATTACTAAAAGTATTAATATAAGTAAAGTGCGATCGCAGGTACTATAATTAAAATGGATAGTGGTTCTCTGATATGCTTTGATTTTGAGTATTCTTTGACAAATGTTTATGTTATACGAGACTAACTTGCAATTTGGAGACTAATAATTACTATCATTAATGGAAATATAACCATTATTTCGCTTCCCACTTCCCCCCCCTCCCCACCATAAGTGTTGCACTCCCAAATTTGAAACTTTTCTTAAGAAAGTAGGAGCCAGTAATATTTTTTTTTACCAAAAGTCTAGGGCGGGATGTCCTAAGATGCTTAGCCACTTTAGGGTGTGCTATCACTAACTGACTGCACTAATCTTAGCTGTAGTTTTTTTCTTTCATAAACCGTTTACACTTACCTATACTGTATACTAATTGTTTTACTACCTTCTTTACTTATAGTATATATTAATTTTGTATTTGGAATGGAATTACATATTTTATTTAGGAATATACTGTTCGGATGGAGAACAGACAAGTACTTAAAATTCATCTACTCTGATGTTCGAGTATAGGTAGGTTGATGTGTGCCTCGAGGTGGGCATCTGCGCTAACCACGTCTAATGCACAAGATGGGTGGCAATGACGTGAATGATGAAAATTGGGGGTGAGGAATTACATTCGTAAGTTGGAATGTTAGGGAATTAATGAACCTATTAAGAGTAGGCAAAGTTTAGTCTCATTTAAAATCCTTTGAAATCAAATATAATATTTGCTCAGGAGACACACCTAGAAAAAAGGTAAGCACCAACACAGATTGAAAGCAAAAATGGATTGATAAAGGCGTACACTCCCTCATTTGCACATAAATCTAGAGGGGATTGCAATGTTAATATCTGAAAACAGGTTACACTCTTAAACCTAATATCAACGA
>NW_026576887.1:0-52500 GCF_028641065.1 Leucoraja erinaceus
TCGCTCCCCCTCGCCTCATCTCCACTCTCCCCCCTCCTGCCACCGTCTCAACCCCCTCTCCTGTTTTGCCTTTCCCTACTTTCTCTTCCTCTTTTTCCCGTTCCTCTCTCCTCTTCGGTCTTGCGGGGAGGGTCTTGTCGTTTGCTGGAGACTCTTTTTTTTTATTCCTTTCCCCCCTGTCTCCTTTTTTTTTTTTCTTTTTCCTTTTCCTGCTTGTGCGATATCTTTCTTTCTTTTTTTTTTTTTTTTTTTTTTCCATATCTCCCTCCCATTCACCTTCCTTTAACTCTCTCCTCCCTTTTTTCCTGTCCCTTGAATTGGGTCCTCGCCACCCCCTCTACCCTAGCCTCCTGTCCCTTCTCTATGCCCTCACCCCCACATTCTCTGCCCACACCTCTCCATTCTCCACCTTTCCTCGCTCCCCTTTCTACCTCTGTCACCTTCCTCTCCTCGCCCATTTCCGCTCCAACCCCTTTCCTCCACTTCTCCCCCCTCCTGTCCTTCCCTCTTCATCCCCTCCCCCTCTCTCCCCCCTCCCCTCTCCCCCCTCTCTCCTACCCTTCTTCTCACTCCTCACCCCTTCCCCTCCCCCTCCTCCTCTTCATCACTCACCATAAAGTTCCCATCCATCACACCTGTCTCAACGTTACATCTCCTCACAAACCTCCTTCTTAAACAACAAAGGAACTCGAGCAGCCATCCAATTTTCAGCCATGAACCTCCCCTGCGACCACCCTCCCCTCCCCTCTACACCCACTTACCTAGAACACCCTATCGCTACGGTGCCCTCCCCCTCACTATTCTTCTCCCCTACTCCGTTACTAATCCCCTCCCTCCAATGATGATTCTCACCATTAACCCTCCCGGCTGAAGGTGCTCCCTTCAATCCCTGTCGCAACCTCTCTCTCTTAATTTCACTCCTTCCCTCCATTCTTCCTTTCACCTTTCCCAGTGGGCCCACTCCCTCTCTACCCTACTCTTTCTTCCTATCCCTCTTGCCTTTCCTTTTTGTGTTTTTCTGTTCTCTGGGGATAGTTAGTGTGTGATGCTGCATGCCGCCTCCCCCCCACAACCGCACGTTGGGGGAACAGACCTTGGTCTAGTATATATATATAAATTGGGCAACCACTGAATCACATGTAGCTTATTTTGAGGAGCGATCTTTGTGAATTGAGACCACTTTTCCTTTGATTTCACGTGGTTAAAATAAAGCATTTCAGAACAAAGGAAGAAGCCACGAGGCTAGCAAGGGGCCATAACGGGGAGTCATGTGACTAATAAGGGAATGTTAGCAAATGATTGGATATGGAAATGTAACAAGGGCGGGGCATGCTGATTTGAAAATGGTATAAGAAGCAACGATCCTTTGTCTTGGGGGGAGCGCGGGAGAAAGCTCCACGTGATTTGATGTGTGGAGAAGTAGCAGCCTTTATTTGCAAATAAAGTTTGAACTTCTTGAAGAATTCTCCACGTGATCTGAATTCATTTGAGCATTGGAAAACCACAACACCGCGAACCCCGACAACGGGACGGATCTCATGTAGGGGACAAGGCAAGGTAGGTTGTTTATTTTTACATTAAAAAGGGCTTCTTAAGATCCCTTTATACAACATTTTATGTTGCGAGTAGCTGACTTGGGGGCCCATTCAATCACGCAGTATCTTTCACGCCATATGGGTTTCAAATCCACCGCAATGGCAACGTTCTAAACCAGCGCGTTCCACAGAATCCCACTTGCAAGCTGATTTAAATGGCCATTAATTTACAGCAATGAAATTGAATTGAATCCTTCATTTGTCATTCAGACCTTTCGGTCTGAACAAAATGTCGTTGCCTGCAGCCATACATGTAATAATAAACAACACACAATAAACACAAATTAACATCCACCACAGTGAGTTCACCAAGCACCTCCTCACTGTGATGGAGGCAAAAGTCTTAGGGTTGCTGTCTCTTCCCTCCTCTTCTTCCTTTGCGCTGAGGCGATACCCCACCGGGCGATGGTAAGTCAGTCCCGCGGTTCAAGCTCCGCGGGGATCGGAGCTGCCACCCTCCAGTCCAGCGGACGCAGTTGTTGCCACGGGAGCTCCGGAAAACAGGCATCAACCTGTGACCCGCGAGCTCCCGACGATGTCATCCACTGGCCCGCGGCCGAGCCCCGGATTCAGGTCACCGCCGCCAGAACACCGCCTCAGCCACCGGAGCACCGTCTCCGCCCCGCTCCGGGCTGCCCCCACGGGAGCGCCATTCCAGCCCCGAGCCGGGCCGCCCTCACGGGAGCGTCTCAGCCCCGCACCGGGCCGCCCCCACGGAAGCGCCTTCCAGCCAGGAGCCGGGCCGTCCTCACGGGAGTACCTTCCAGCCCCGCACCAGGCCGCCCACATGGGAGCACCTTCCAGCCGGGAGCGGGGCTGCCCACACGGGAGAGCCTTCCACCCCGCATCAGGCCGCCCTCATGGGAGCGCCTTCCACCCCGCACCGGCCGTCCTCACGGGAGCGTCTCAGCCCCGCACCGGGCCGCCCACACAGGAGCGCCTTCCAGCCGGGAGCCGGGCCGCCCACACGGGAGCGTCTCAGCCCCGCACCGGGCCGCCCTCACCGGAGCGGCGAGTCGTGCCGCTGCCCGAACGCCGCCGCAGCTCGAAGACGGCCAGCCTCGCGTTGGTAAGTCCTGGCTGGCTCTACCTCCGGATCCTCGAGATCACTCGCAGGTTGGAGGCCGCCAGCTCCGCCATTAGGCCTCAGCTCAGACGGGGGAAGAGAAGGGGGATACGACAAGAAATTCGCATTCCCCCGAAGGGAGAGACAGAAATCTTTGAAGTAGTGAGGAGGTGTGCGACTGCCCTATGGCTACAGGTATGCATGCTGGCGAGAATAATTTCTCATCATTAATGGAGATTTACACTTATTATATGTTATTTACACTTTACCAGTTTATTTATTCATGTGTGTATATATTTATATCATGGTATATGGACACATTTATCTGTTTTGTAGTAAATGCCTGCTATTTTTTCTGTGTGCTGAAGCAAAGCATGAATTTCATTGTCCTATAGGGACACATGACAATAAACTCACTTGAACTTGAATGGCGGCGCTGGCTCGAATGGTCGAATGGCCTCCTCCTGCACCTATTTACTATGTGAACCCCACATGGTTCACACCCCCTTCCTTGATTCACTTTGACCCCTCTCTCTCCCCCCAGTTCCCTTCCCCTCCCTGTCTCCACCTCCTCCTGTCTGTCTCCATCCCCGTCTGTCTACATCCCCCTGTCTGTCTACATCCCCCTGTCTGTCTCCATCCCCCTGTCTGTCTCCATCCCCCTGTCTGTCTACATCCCCCTGTCTGTCTACATCCCCCTGTCTGTCTCCATCCCCCTGTCTGTCTCCATCCCCCTGTCTGTCTCCATCCCCCTGTCTGTCTCCATCCCCCTGTCTGTCTCCATCCCCCTGTCTGTCTCCATCCCCCTGTCTGTCTCCACCTGTCTACATCCCCCTGTCTGTCTCCATCCCCCTGTCTGTCTCCATCCCCCTGTCTGTCTCCATCCCCCTGTCTGTCTACATCCCCTGTCTGTCTCCATCCCCCTGTCTGTCTCCATCCCCCTGTCTGTCTCCATCCCCCTGTCTGTCTCCACCTGTCTACATCCCCCTGTCTGTCTCCATCCCCCTGTCTGTCTCCATCCCCCTGTCTGTCTACATCCCCCTGTCTGTCTCCATCCCCCTGTCTGTCTACATCCCCCTGTCTGTCTCCACCTGTCTACATCCCCCTGTCTGTCTACATCCCCCTGTCTGTCTCCATCCCCCTGTCTGTCTACATCCCCCTGTCTGTCTCCATCCCCCTGTCTGTCTCCATCCCCCTGTCTGTCTCCATCTGTCTCCATCCCCCTGTCTGTCTCCATCCCCCTGTCTGTCTCCATCCCCCTGTCTGTCTCCATCCCCCTGTCTGTCTCCATCCCCCTGTCTGTCTCCATCTGTCTCCATCCCCCTGTCTGTCTCCATCCCCCTGTCTGTCTCCATCTGTCTCCATCCCCCTGTCTGTCTCCACCTGTCTACATCCCCCTGTCTGTCTCCATCCCCCTGTCTGTCTCCATCCCCCTGTCTGTCTCCATCCCCCTGTCTGTCTCCATCCCCCTGTCTGTCTCCATCTGTCTCCATCCCCCTGTCTGTCTCCATCCCCCTGTCTGTCTCCATCCCCCTGTCTGTCTCCATCCCCCTGTCTGTCTCCATCCCCCTGTCTGTCTCCATCTGTCTCCATCCCCCTGTCTGTCTCCATCCCCTGTCTGTCTCCATCCCCCTGTCTGTCTCCATCCCCCTGTCTGTCTCCATCCCCTGTCTGTCTCCATCCCCCTGTCTGTCTCCATCCCCCTGTCTGTCTCCATCCCCCTGTCTGTCTCCATCCCCCTGTCTGTCTCCATCCCCCTGTCTGTCTCCATCCCCCTGTCTGTCTCCATCCCCCTGTCTGTCTCCATCTGTCTCCATCCCCCTGTCTGTCTCCATCCCCTGTCTGTCTCCATCCCCCTGTCTGTCTCCATCCCCTGTCTGTCTCCATCCCCTGTCTGTCTCCATCCCCCTGTCTGTCTCCACCTGTCTCCATCTCCCTGTCTGTCTACATCTCCCTGTCTGTCTCCATCCCCCTGTCTGTCTCCATCCCCCTGTCTGTCTCCAGCTCCCCCTGTCTGTCTCCATCCCCCTGTCTGTCTCCATCCCCCTGTCTGTCTCCATCTTCCACTCACCAGGGGCCGGGGTTTCAGCGCCGCTTCATCTTCATCTTGTTCCCGCTCCTCGTCCCCGCGCTCCAACCGTCAACCGTCAACCGTCAACCCCGCGCTCTCTCTCTCTCTCGCTCTCTGTCTCCCTCGCGCTCAGGCCCCGCCCCCGCCTGGAGGACCGGGCCGGAGGACCATCGGCGCTCGGCTCACCCCGCCTGGCCTGGAGGACCATCTGTGATCCGCTCGCCCGCCTGGAGGACCGCTGGTTCCCATCACGGAGTGATGTCACTCTGCTTGTATCTTTGCTCTGTATCGTCCCGTGTCCTTCACCCTCTCCATCCCAAACCCGGCTGTTCCCTCAATCCCTAGTACTAGGTGGCTGTGTGTGTGTGTGTGTGGACAGATGTGGGTGTGTGTAGTCAGGTGGGGTGGGTGCGTATGTGAGTACGAGTGAGTGGGTGTGTGGGTGGGCGTGTGAGTGGGTGTGTGCGAGTGAGTTGGTGGGCGTGGGTGAGTGAGTGTGCGTGGGTGAGTGAATGAGTAGGTGAGTGAGTGTGGGAGTGGGTGAGTGAGCGTGGGTGGGTGAGTGAGTCAAGTCAAGTTTATCCGTCACATACACATACGAGATGTGCAGTGAAATGAAAAGTGGAAATGCTCGCGGACTTTGTGCAAAAAGACAAACAAACAAACAACCTTACAAACAGAATCACATATTCTTTTACATATTAAATATTGTGGGCGGAAGGAAAAAGGTTCAGTAAAGTTAGTCTCTGGTGAGATAGGAGTTTACAGTCCGAATGGCCTCTGGGAAGAAACTCCTTCTCAACCTCTCCGTTCTCACAGCATGGCAACGGAGGTGTTTGCCTGACTGTAGCAGCTGGAACAGTCCGTTGCAGGGGTGGAAGGGGTCTCCCATGATTTTATTGGCTCTTGAGTTGCACCTCCTGATGTGTAATTCCTGCAGGGGGGCGTGTGAAGTTCCCATAGTGCGGTCTGCCGAACGCACTACTCTCTGCAGAGCCTCCTTGTCCTGGGCAGAGCAATTCCCAAACTAGATGGTAATATTTCCGGACAAGATGCTTTCCACAGCTGCTGAGTAGAAGCACTGGAGGATCCTCAGAGACACTCTGAATTTCCTCAATTGCCCGAGGTGGTAAAGGCGCTGCCTTGCCTTACTCACGAGTGCTGCGGCGTGTGATGTCCATGTCATAAAATAATAATAATAATAATAATAATATTAAATAATTTATTGTCATTGCACATCAGTGCAACAAGATTTGGTATGCAGCTTCCAACCGATGTCAAAAAAAAAAAAAAATAAACTGCAACGTGACCATCTGAGGGAGCCAGTCCAGGGGGGATAGGAGGCACTCAGCAGGGCCGGTTCAGAGCCACTATAGCTCTGGGAATAAAGCTGTTTCTGAGTCTGGAGGTTCGGGCGTAGAAGGCCTTGTAACGTCTGCTGGAGGGAAGTAGTTCGAACAGTCCATTACAAGGGTGTGACGAGCCTTTATGAATGCTGGCGGCCTTCCTGAGGCACCGTGTGTGGTAGATGCCCTCCAAGTCTGGTAGCTCTGTCCCAATGATCCTCTGCGCTCTGTGGACGACGCGCTGAACAGCTCTCCTCTCCGCCTCCGTGCAGCTGAGATACCACACAGAGATGCCATACGTTAATATGCTCTCTATGGTGCAGCGGTAGAAGGTTGTCAGCAGCTGTTGGGGCAGACCAGTCTTTTTTAATGTCCTCAGGAAGAACAGTAGTTGTTGTGCCTACTTGACCAGCGCAGCGGTGTTGGTGGACCATGTGAGGTCCTCTGAAATGTGAGTGCCCAGAAACTTAAAGCTGGACACTCTCTCCACACTGTCCCCGTAGATGGAGATTGGGGCGTATTCTTCATTATGGGACCTCCTGAAGTCAATAATCAGCTCCTTGGTCTTGGAGGTGTTTAGTGACAAGTTGTTACGTGTGCACCAGTCCGCCAGGTTCTGCACCTCCGCTCTGTATTTTGTTTCATCACCGTTGGTGATCAGCCCAATCACTATTGTGTCATCTGTAAACCTCACGATGATGTTGGTGTCGAATGCAGGAACACAGTCGTGAGTGAAGAGGGAGTAGAGCATGGGGCTTAGTACACAGCCCTGTGGTGTGCCGGTGCTCAGGGTGATAGTGGAGGACAGGTGCGGGCCCAGTCTCACTGCCTGCGGTCGCTCCGTCAGAAAGATCAGGATCCAATCGCATATCGGCGAACTGAGGCCTAGCTGGTGGAGTTTGGTGGTGAGCTTGGTGTGGATGACCGTATTGAATTCAGAGCTATAGTCAATGAGGAGCATCCTCACGTATGTGCCCTGTCTGTCCAGGTGAGTCAGGACAGTGTGAAGAGCCAAAGAGATGGCATCCTCTGTCGATCTATTTGCCCTGTATCCTCAGAGATGTGGATTCCCAGATATTTAAAACAGCTCACCCTATCCACAGTATCCCCATTTATCCTCAATGGTGTGTACGTCCTCGGAAGACCTCCTAAAGTCCACGAACAGCTCCTTAGTTTATTTGATGGTCAAGAGGAGGCTGTTGTCCTGACACCAGAGTGCTAGATCAACCACCTCCTCCCGGTAGGCCTCATCGTTGTCTGAGTTCAGGCAACAGATGTGGGGGTGAGTGAGTGAATGAACAGGTGAATGGGTGCTAGACTTGACAGCCCTGGCCTTTTGTAAATGTATATTTTAGTGCCGACTTAATTCCAAGTGCCTGTTTGCCCCACAGGGTGGGCAGTATGGCGATGGTTGTTTTACTTTGCAACTTAATGTAGTAGCCTTTAATCCCCCAAAATATGTCAGGGCTAAAGGATTTGGGCTTGTATAAAAACAAGAAGCAGGAGGATTGTCATTTTATTTCATTTTTCAGATATAAAAGTATCTTTATTATAACTATAAAACTCTGATCTTGGGGTGTGTGTGTGTGTGTATTTATTTGTTTGTGTGTGATCACATCTACTCGAAAATACAACGCACTATCTGCAGAATTGTTATATATTCCAGTAGAGATTTACCCCCCCTCGAGTCAAAAGTCGGCTTACTTGAAAATTTCCTGCTTTATTTTTTGGTAAAAATGTTCACAAATCCCATGAAAATTTGAATTAAAAACGCATGTTTTGTCGCTGTTGACGTGAAAATGGATCTGCCTGCCTGCCATCTGCTTGCGCTGGGACTGACATCACCTCCCACCCCTTCCCTCCTCCCCCCGTTGTTCAAAGGTCACCCCGCCGACTGAACACCGAAGATCATCACTGAAGATCAAGCAGTTCCAATTGTTTGATATTGTTTAATATTATTCATATGGAGGAGAAAATATAATAGCTCTAAAACCTTCCTTAATTTTGCAATCTCACTCAAGATAATTCCCCTTTCCCTCTCCCCTCCCCATCTCTCCTCTCCCTTCCCCCCTCTCCCTCTCCCTCCCCCCTCCCCCCCTCACATCCCCCCTCTTTCTTGCGGGGACACATGACAATGTGGCACAGCACCACATTGGATATCTGTCTGAACTGCCTGTTCCAAGTTAATAAACAGTAGGTACAGGAGTTGGCAATTCGGCTCTTCGAGCCAGCACCGCCATTCAATGAGATCATGGCTGATCATCCCCACTGCACACAATACTCCAGGTGTGGTGTCACTAGGGCTCTGTACAACTGCAGAAGGAACACGCTGGAGGCAGGAAACATGTTCCCAATGTTGGGGGACTCCAGAACCGGGGCCACAGTTTAAGAATAAAGGATAAGCCATTTAGAACGAAGACGAGGAAACACTTTTTCTCACAGAGAGTTGTGAGTCTGTGGAATTCTCTGCCTCAGAGGGTGGTGGAGGCAGGTTCTCTGGATGCTTTCAAGAGACAGCTAGATAGGGCTCTTAAAGATAGCGGAGTCGGCATAAGGGGAGAAGGCAGGAACGGGGTACTGATTGGGGATGATCAGCCATGATCACATTGAATGGCAGTGCTGGCACGAAGGGCTGAATGGCCTACTCCTGCACCTATTGCTTATTGTGTCCAACCCCTTAACAATCTTATATGTTTTAATAAGATCCCTTCTCATCCTTCTAAACTCCAGACTGTACAAGCTCAGCCGCTCCATTCTCTCAGCATATGACAGTCCTGCCATCCTGGGTATTAACCTTTTAAACCTACGCTGCACTCCCTCAATAACTTCTTCGAATTAGGGGACCAAAACTGCACACAATACTTCAGATGTGGTCTCACTAGGACCATTTACAACTGCAGAAGGACCTCTTTGCTCCTCTTTGCTTAACCTTATCTGCTGCCTCGAGGATATAAAGTGTTGGATGGCCCAGAACTTCCTCCAACTAAACGAGAGTAACTCTGAGGTCATCCTTCCCGGCCCCTCGGACTCAATCAAAATGATAGCAGGCAGCCTTGGAAGCCTTACCCCACTACTCAAACCTGACGTCAAAAACCTTGGTGTGATATTTGACTCAGCACTGAAATTTGACAAACAAGTCAATGCCGTGGTAAAAGCTAGCTTCTTCCAGCTTCAGACGATAGCTAAAATAAAATAATTCTTCCAGTTTGATGACCTCGAAAAGATCATCCACACATTTATCTCCTGCATAGATTACTGCAACTCCCTTTACACTGGCATCAGCCAATCTTCCCTGTCTTGCCTGCAACTGGTCCAAAACACCGCAGCGAGACTCCTGACAGGCACCAGAAAAAGGGACCACATCACCCCGATCCTGGCCTCTCTCCACTAGCTCCCAGTGCAGTTCCGAATAAATTTCAAGATCCTCCTTTATGTCTACAAAGCCCTCAATGGGCTTGCCCCCACCTACATTAAAAGTCTGCTCACACACCACACCTCCTCCAGGCCCCTCAGATCAGCCGACTTGGGGTTGCTGAACATCCCGCGGTCTAGGCATAAGCTCAGGGGCGACCGTGCCTTTGCGGTTGCAGCCCCTAGACTGTGGAACAGCATCCCTCTTCCCATCAGAACTACCCCCTCCATCGACTCCTTTAAGTCGAGACTAAAAACTCATCTCTACCCACTAATCTACGATGTGGGACCTTATCAAATGCTTTCTGAAAGTTCAGCTACATCCACTGGCTCTCCCTTGTCCTTTTTCCTAGTTACATCTTGAAAAAATTCCAGAAGATTAGTCAAGCATGATTTCCCCTTCGTAAATCCATACTGACTCGGAGCGATCCTGTTACTGCTATCCAAATGTTTGGCTATTTCATCTTTTATAAATGACTCCAGCATCTTCCCCATCACCGATGTCAGGGTAATGGGTCTATAATTCCCTGTTTTCTCTCTCCCAACTTTCTTTAAAAGTGGGATAACATTAGCTACCCACCAACCCACAGCAACTGATCCTGAATCTATAGAACATTGGAAAATTGTAACAAATGCATCCACGATTTCTAGAACCACTTCTTTAAGTACTCTGGGATGCAGACCATCAGGCCCTGGGGATTTATAAGCCTACAGTCCCATCAGTCTACTCAAAACCATTTCCTGCCAAGCGTGGATTTCCTTCAGTTCCTCCGTCACCCCAGATCCTCTGGCCACCCCAGATCCTCAGGAAGATTGTTTGTGTCCTCCTTAGTGAAGACGGACCCAAAGTATCTGTTCAACTCATCTGCCATTTCCTTGTTCCCCGTAATAAATTCACCTTTTTCAGTCTTCAAAGGCTCAACTTTGGTCTTAACTAATTTTTTCCTCTTTACATACCTCAAGAAGTTTTTACTATCCACCTTTATATTCAGGGCTAGCTTACCTTCTTCGTACCTCATCTTTTCTCCCCGTATTGTCCTTTTACACTGTCCCTGACATCCCTTGTCAGCCACGGTCACCCCTTACTCCCCTTGGAATCTTTCTTCGTCTCTGATCCTGCACCTTCTGTATTATTCCTAGAAATACCTGCCATTGTTGTTCCACTGTCATCCCTGCTAGTGTATCTTTCCAGTCAACTTTGGCCAGCTCCTCCCTCATGGCTCCATAGTCCCCTTTACACAACTGTAACACTGACACCTCCGATCTACCCTTCTCCCTCTCCAATTGTAGATTAAACCTGACCATATTATAGTCACTACATCCGAATGGCTCCTTAACCTCAAGTTCCTTAATCAATTACATTACATTACATTATCATTACATAACACTAAATCCAGAATTGCCTTCTCCCTGGTTGGCTCCAATGCAAACCGCTCTAAGAATCCATCACAAAGGCACTCTACAAAGTCCCTTTCTTGGGGTCCAGTACCAACCTGATTTTCCCAGTCTACCTGCATGTTGAAATCTCCCGTAACAACCACAGCATTATCTATACTACATGCCAATTTTAACTCCTAATTCAACTTGTGCCCAATGTCCAGGCTACTGTTTGGGGGCCTGTAGATTAGTTCCATCAGGGTCTTTTTACCCTTACAATTCCTTAGTTCTATCCATACTGACTCCACTGTTTCAATATCACCCCTTGCAAGGAACTGAATTTAATTCCTCACCAACAGAGCAACCCCACCCCCTCTGTCCTCCTGTCTGTCTTTTCGATAGGAGGTATACCCTTGAATATTCAGTTTCCAGCGTGGCCCTCTTGCAGCCATGTCTCAGTAATTCCCACATCATCATACTTGTCAGTTTCTCACTGAGCCTCAAGCTCGTCCACTTATTCCGTATACTTTGCGCATTCATATACAACATTTTGACCTCCGTATTCACCTCCCCCCTCACACCGCTCACAATTGGCCCTGACCTTACTCTATTACCCCTTCTTGAACTTTCCTTCCCATTAATTCGAGAATATTCTGTACTCACTTCCCCTTCAATTCCATCATTATACTCCCAATTTGTCAATCCCTCCCCACCACTATTTAGTTTAAACCCACACGTGTAGCCATAGCAAACCTGCCTGCCAGAACGTCAGTCCCCCTACAGTTAAGGTGTAACCTGTCCCTTTTGTTCATGCCTACAAAGCCCTCCCCCTCCCCCACCTTGGACAGTCTGACCACCTCTCCCTATTCCTGCTCCCCAAATACACACCTCTGATCAGACGTGTGAAACCTACCATGAGGACAGTGAAGGTTTGGCCTGAGGGGGCTGTCTCTGACTTACAGGAGCAGTTTCAGCAGACAGACTGGAGTCTCTTTGCTACTCAGTCCACCTTCAATTCACAAGTGGACATCAACTCGTACACCTCAACAGTTCTGGACTATATAAAATTCTGTACCGATAATGTCACTACCCACAAGGAGATAAAGACGTTCCCTAACCAGAAGCCGTGGATGAGCAGGGAGGTCAGACTCCTACTGAAGGCTCGCGATGCCACTTTCAGATCTGGTGACGCTGAGGGATACAGCTCATCCAGGTCCAATCTGAAAATGGGAATTAGGAGCGCAAAACTCAAATACAAATGGCAGATCGAGGAGCATTTTCAAAACAACTCTGACCCCAGGTGCATGTGGCAAGGAATCAAATCCCTTGCCGATTATCAGAAAGTTAACACCCCTCCCCCAGACAACGACACCCTGCCTGACGAGCTAAACCACTTCTATGCTCGCTTTGACCGGGACAACAAAACCCCAGCCATTAAAGTTGCTCCACCCCCGAATGAACAACCTCTCAGCCTCTCTACCTCTGCTGTACAAGATGCACTGAGCAAGGTGAATGAGCGCAAAGCTGCCAGCCCCGATGGCATCCCTGGCCGGGTGCTTAGGGCATGTGCTGGACAACTATCCCCAGTCCTCGCCGACATTTTCAATCTCTTACTGGCCCAGGGTGTTGTCCCCACTTACCTCAAGACATCAACCATCGTGCCAGTGCCCAAACAGTCAGCTACAGGGAGTCTCAATGATTTCCGCCCAGTGGCACTCACCCCTGTCATTGCAAAGTGCTTTGAGCGGCTGATCTTGGCTCACCTCAAAGCCTGCCTCCCCCCCACACTGGACCCCCATCAGTTTGCCTACCGGGCTAACAGGTCTACAGAGGACGCCATATCGGCAGCCCTACACTCTGCCCTGACCCACCTTTACAGCAACAAATCCTACATCAGGCTGCTGTTCATTGACTTCAGCTCTGCCTTTAACACCGTCATCCTCGCCAGCTTGATCACCAAACTCAGTGGACTTGGCATCTCCACCTCCCTCTGCAATTGGACACTGGATTTCCTCACTAACAGACCACAGTCTGTTAGGGTCAATAACCTCACCTCCTCCACTACAACACTGAACACCGGAGTGCCACAGGGCTGTGTGCTCAACCCTCTCCTCTACTCCCTCTTCACCCACGACTGCATCCCAAAGTACGGATCCAACGCCATTATTAAGTTTGCTGACGATACCACGGTAGTAGGACTGATCAGCGACAACGATGAGTCAGCCTACAGGGATGAGATCCAGCACCTGACAGCCTGGTGTGCCAACAATAACCTCGTCCTCAACTCCAAAAAGACGAAGGAGATTATTGTTGACTTCAGGCAGACCAGAGGAGGCAGTCATACCCCCATCCATATAAACGGGACTGAGGTGGAGCACGTCTCCAGCTATAAATTCCTCGGAGTACATATCTCGGAGGATTTGGCCTGGTCCCTCAACACCTCCAAGCTGATCAAAAAGGCACAGCAGCACCTTTACTTCCTGAGGAGGCTCAAAAAAGCCCACCTGTCCCCCCGGATCCTGACCAACTTTTACCGCTGTACCATAGAGAGTATCCTGACCACCTGCTTCACGGTATGGTACAGCAGCTGCACTGCTGCGGACAGGAAGGCACTACAACGGGTGGTGAAAACCGCGCAGCACATCATCGGTGCCCCGCTCCCTGCCATGGATGCCCTCCACCGAAAACGGTGTCTGAGACGGGCTGGGAAGATCATCAAAGACCCCTCACACCCCAAACATGGACTGTTTGCCCTCCTCCCATCAGGGAGGCGGTACAGGAGCCTCAGGTCACGTACTAGTAGGATGAGGAACAGATTCTACAACAACACAATCACATTGCTGAACTCGGAGTCCCGACGATAGATTTCTCTGGTCCTCCGTCCCCATTGTTTAATTATTCTGTATTTCTTGATTATTCTGTATCTTCCCTCTTTCTATTTTTTTTGTTTTCTTTATGTACAACTACTACGGACTGACGCAAAACTGCATTTCGTTGTACTGATACTTGTATTTGTGCAATGACATTAAAGTTGAATTGAATTGAATTGAAAGTTTAGTGTTTTCTGAGTCATGTGTAACTGTCACTGTATGTCATGTTACTTGTGGGCAGAGAACCAAGGCAAATTCCTTGTGTGAATACTTGGCCAATAAACTTACTTACTTACTTAGTTTTTTTTGTTAACCACAATTATGGCTGCTGCTCATAGAAAGCCGGATATATTGTTGTTTGATGCTGATCTTGCAGAACGATGGCGTGTGTTCGAGGAAGATTTCTTAATTTACATTGATGCAGCCTATCCGAACGCAGCACCTGCTCTTCGTGCCTCGATTGTCCTTAACTTAGCGTGCACGGAAGCTGCACGACATGCCAGAAGATGTCACTGTACACTGGCTGGTGTGGATCATAATAACGTACAAATTCCAGCAGAGTCCATCCATGATCCTGAGTGCCTCCTACGTAAATTCTGACAACTATGTGAGTTACAAATTAATGTGAGCACTGAACGACATACATTTTTCTCAATGTGTCAAAAACAAGAAGAACCAGTCAAGCTTAATGTCAGTGCACTGAAGCATGGTGCTAGCCGTTGTGATTTTAGAGAAATAGAATCTAGTCTGATAAGTGACCGATTAATACATAACATATTGATTGATAAACTATGCAATGAATTGTTGCGTGAAGTGGGCCTGACCATGGAATCTGTTGAAAACCGCTGTCGCATAGCTGAGTTAACCAATGCCCACATTAAAACGCTAACATCTCCTGCTGCTCGTGAAGTCCATGCAGCTGAATGAATGAATGAATGATTGAATGAATGAATGAATGAAAACTTTATTGTAATTCAGATATACACCTGAACAGTGTACCTGTACAGTGTACACATGCAACAGTGCACCTTGCGTTTCGTTGCATTTTACTCTCCAAAATCAGGTAATAGTTAAAAGTTCTAGGTGCGTCCATAAAAATGCCTCATGCGCATGGTTCTGTAAAATAAAAATATATAAAAAGTTTTTAAAAAGTGTCGATATTTTAAAAGTTCTAGCCTCGGTTTTGTTGATTGTTCAATAATCTTATGGCCTGGGGGATGAAGCTGTTGCAGAACCTGGTTGTCCCGCTCTTCATGCTGCAGTACCTCCTCCCAGAGTTAAGCAGTATAAACAGTCCAAATTGTGGGTGTGTGTGGGCTCTGGTAATGCCCTTAGCTCTAATCAGACAGCGCTTGTACCCCATGTCCATGATGGAAGGAAGAGAAGTCCCAATGATTTTTTCCGCTGTCCTCACCACTCTCTGAAGGCACTTCCAGTCCGCAGCTGTACAGCTGCCGCACCACATAGAGATGCAGCTGGTCATGACCGACTCAATTGTGCTTCTGTAGAAAGTGGCGAGGATGGGAGGGTGGAGGTGTAAACTTCTCAACCTGCGGAGGAAGTACAACCGCTGCTGTGCCCGTTTTACCAGAGATGTAATGTTTGTGGACCAGTTTAAAGGGTCCGTTATATACACCCCCAGGAACTTGATGCTTTTCACCTGCTCCACTGCTGAGTTGTTGATGCAAAGTGGAGTGTGACTGGGCTGAATTTTCCTTCTGAAATAAACGACAATCTCCTTGGTTTTGTTCACATTTAGGAGAAGGTTGTTCCTGCTGCACCAGCTCACCAGCTGCTCCACCTCCTCTCTGTATGCCTGGTCGTCATTGTTGCGGATGAGGCCCACTACTGTTGTGTCATCCACGTATTTGATGATATGGTTAGTAGTGGACCTGGCAACACAGTCATGTGTCATCAATGTAAAGAGCAGCGGACTCAGGACGCAGCCCTGAGGGGAGCCGGTGCTCAGTGTGATGACCGAGGAGGTGTTCTTCCCCACCCGCACAGACTGGGGTCTTTCAGAAAGGAAATCCAGGATCCAGTTGCATAGTCTGGTATTGAATCCTAAGGGTGCCAGTTTGCTCACCAGATGCTGGGGGATTATCGTATTAAATGCTGAACTGAAATCAACAAACAGCATCCGCACGTGGGTGTTCCTCTCCTCCAGGTGTTGTAGGCTCAGGTGGACTGCAGAGGAGATAGCATCCTCTGTGGAGCGGTTCGGGCGATAAGCAAACTGGAATGGGTCAAAACTGGAGAGGAGTTTAGAGACCATGTGCTGCTTAATAAGCCTCTCAAAGCACTTCATTATTATTGGTGTGAGTGCTACGGGGCGGTAATCATTCAGGCAGGTTATTGTGGACTTTTTGGGAACTGGTATGATGGTGGCTGTCTTGAAACATGATGGAACAATGGCCTGGTTCAGGGTGGTGTTAAAAATGTCTGTCAGAACCAGGGCCAGCTGGTCGGCACATCCCCTAAGCAGACGCCCCGGTATGTTATCCGGTCCGGCTGCCTTTCGCTTGTCAATGCCCTCCAGGATTCTGCGGACTTCAGCAGTTTCAAAAGACAGTGTCTGTTCTCCTGGTTGTGGCTCTAATTTCCTCACTGTAGTGGTGTTCAGTGCCTCAAACCTGCCGAAATGATTATTTAGTTAATTGAGAAAGTCTGTGTCATCCTTACAAGACATCTGAAGGGCCTTGTAGTTTGTTATGGCCCGGATGCCTTCCCACATGTTCCTGCTGTTGTTACCATCCTGGAAAAAACCCTGGATTTTCTGTCCGTGGGCGCGCTTTGCTTCCCAAATTTTGCGGTTGAGGTTGGCTCTCGCTGTTCTCAGAGCCCCCAAATCACCAGATTTAAAAGCCGCATTCCGTGCTTTCAGCATGGCACGCACCTCTGTAGTAATCCAACGTTTGTGGTTGGCCCGGGTTGTGATGTTCCTGGTGACAGTGACATCCTCCATGCACTTCTGTATGTATCCCGACACAGACATGGCATACTCATCCACATTGATGGTTTGGTTATGAGTGGCTGCTGTCCTGAACATGTCCCAGTCCGTGCACTCAAAGCAGTCCTGGAGTGCTTCTGTAGCTCCCTCAGACCAGACTCTAACCTGCTTCACAGTGGGTTTCTCTCTGATCAGCAGGGGATTATAGGCTGGAATAAGCATTACAGAGAGGTGGTCAGAGGAGCCGAGGTGAGGCCGGGATACTGCTCTGAAAGCCTGCTTGATATTACTATAGACCTGGTCCAGCGTATTCTCTCCACGTGTCGCAAACTCCACATATTGATGGAAATGAGGGAGGACAGTCTTCATGTTGGCCTGGTTAAAGTCCCCAGCAACAATGACAATGCCCTGTGGATGATTTCTTTGCAACTCACTGATGGATTAGCGTGTCTAATCAAATTACTACTCGACGGCTTCATGGGCCAGTTAACAGACCTAGATGGATTACTAATTGCTTTAATTGTGCAGCTTCACAAACTGCAATTCGTGACCGGTGTCCGGCATTTGGAAAAATCCGCAGGCTCTGTAACGAAATAAACCATTTCGCAAATTGCTGCAAATTGGGAAACAACAGATTTCAAATGAGACAGTCTGTCAGCTTGTTAAACCAGGATGAATATTCTAGCTCCCAGTTCTCACAAACAGATGATGACAGCACAGAGATTAATGTGCATGCTTTGCCTGGTTCAGCGTCCAAGCTCGATTCCAAGGTCAAACTGCTCATTAACGGCAAAACTCTCTATCTTAAGGTTGATAGCGGGTCTCACTGTAACGCTATCTCCTTGGCTGTCTTCCAACAGCTACAAAACAGAAGCTCAATACTAACTCAGACAACTGCTTCACTTATTTCTTTTAATGGTGCACACTGCACCCTACCGGCCAAGTACAGTTACGTT
The DNA here is from genome assembly GCF_028641065.1 of Leucoraja erinaceus. Taxonomy (NCBI): domain Eukaryota; kingdom Metazoa; phylum Chordata; class Chondrichthyes; order Rajiformes; family Rajidae; genus Leucoraja; species Leucoraja erinaceus. The sequence continues at coordinate 17,643 of NW_026576887.1, forward strand.
GCCATCTCAATTCACGTGACCATATGATGGATTTTTACGTGGTATCTAGAAGGTACTATCCATACTTGGTGTCGATGCACGCCATGACGGGATTGATTTCTTCAGCCCTTCAGTCTGTCCACTGACTGTAGACTGTGATTTTAGACATCACATTTTAACACAATACAAGGACTTGTTTAACGACGAGGTGGGCAGGTTGCCTGTGAGCAAGAACGGACCACACTATCAAAACATGGAGGGGACGGGGGACACAATTTTTTGGCGGCCACGCATGCATGCACACTCACACACACGCACGAGGCTTCGGAGGCTCAATCCAGCGCTAAAAACGGCGTTTTTAAAATCGGGATCACAAAAACTTGGGGGAGATGTCCCCCACCTCTCAAAACATGTGGGGGACGTGTCCCCTCTGCCCCCCCCCCCCCGGGTTTTCCGCCCCTGCCTGTGAGATACACGATTAGTATTGACCCTGGGGCAATCCCAGTTGTTCGTCCAGCTCACAGGATTCCCCATGCTATGTGGGATCGAGTACAAAGTGAACTTAACAGAATGGTGACTCTTGGCGTGATTACTCCCGTAACTGGGCCCTCTATGGTTGTCACTAGTAAGAAGAATAAAGACAAGATACGGATTTATATCAACCCCAAGGACTTAAATACAGCAATTCAGAGACCACGTTATCCAATGCGTTGAGTGGACGAGATTGCGGCACAGATGGCCGATGCAACTGTATTCACAGTACTAGATGCCAAGAATTAATTCTGGCAGATTCCACTGGAACATAAATCCTCCAAGCTGACAAATTTCAGTATACCATTCGGACGATATAAATTTTTGAGAATGCCCTTTGGTATAAGTCCAGCCAGTGAAGTGTTTCAACAATCCATGGAGCAATTGTCTTCCGGATACCCTTGCTCCATCGTTGTGGACGATATCCTCATTGCTGGGAAAACAATCGAGGAACACAACGCCAATATGACAAAAGTATTGAAGCGTGCTGAGGACATCCATCTCAAACTCATGCCCCAAAAAAGCAAATTCAGAGTGAATGAGGTAAAATACCTAGGCCATATATTTACCAAGGATGGCCTGAAAACTGATCCAGTGAAAACCAGTGCAATTAATGAACACCCAGCACCCATTGACGTGCCCAGCTTGCAGAGGTTCCTTGGCATGGCGAACTATTTGAGCTAATTCATTCCTGATTTCAGCGAAACATCAGCTCCATTGCGCCTTCCAACACACAAAGACACTGCTTGGACCTAGCATGAACAACAGACAGCATTTGACTCTCTTAAAACAGCAGATGTCGGCCACCCCTACTCTAGCGTACTTTGATCATAGACTGCCTGTTACACCTACATGTGACATATGCCTCACAACATGGCCTGGGTGCTGCATGCCTTCAGAATGATGGCCATAGCAATAAGCCTGTCGCATATGCATCGTGCACCATGTCTGACACAGAACAATGATACGCTCAAATCAAAAAGTAATTACTAGCGGTTGTTTTTGCCTGCAAAAAGTTCAACGATTTCATCATTGGTCGCACAATTACAGTTGAAACCGACCACCAACCTCTTATCAGCATTTTCAATAAACCTATACATAACTCTCCAGCGCGCCTCCAACGGATGTTGCAACAACTTCAAAAATATGACATTGTCCTACAAACGTGGAAAGGATATGCACCTGGCAGGCAATCTTTCACGTGCACCTCAGAAGACCTGCGAGGATCTGCCCTCACAGGATGCTGACTTTATCGTGATGTCTGTATCCTTCATCTCTTCAAGAAACTAGCCAAACGATGTTTCATGCTAAGCTTTGAATTGCCCTGCAAAACCTGTTTCTTGAGAGCATCTTTGACAAGTGTAATAGACCTTTCCACCGCTGGATGGTATGGGACAACAATTGTGTGTTTTACACCATTCTGCTGCATGAACTCTTTGAACTGTTCTGAACGAAACTAAGACCCGTTATCAGAAACAAGTTCTTCCGGTAAGCCATGGCATGCAAAAATTGATCTTAACTCATCTATGTTACGCTCAGTAGTACCACATATGCTTCACCTCAATCCATTTGGCTGTTACAACTGTGTCACCTCAACTCTGTCTGTTACAACCGTGGCAAATGCATCCAGCTTCAGCTCCTAAAGGACCGTTGGGGCACTGGAGAAGTAGCTGGATGACCTCAGGAGTTTCCTGGACAGGACCTACAGTGAGGTAGTCATGCCAAGGTTACGGGAAGAACCAAGGTGTGTGACAGAGAGAAAGGGTGGTAATCGTGGAGTGCAGAAACATAGAAACATAGAAATTAGGTGCAGGAGTAGGCCATTCGGCCCTTCGAGCCTGCACCGCCATTCAATATGATCATGGCTGATCATCCAACTCCGTATCCCGTACCTGCCTTCTCTCCATACCCTCTGATCCCCTTAGCCACAAGGGCCACATCTAACTCCCTCTTAAATATAGCCATTGAACTGGCCTCGACTACCCTCTGCGGCAGAGAGTTCCAGAGATTCACCACTCTCTGTGTGAAAAAGGTTCTTCTCATCTCGGTTTTAAAGGATTTCCCCCTTATCCTTAAGCTGTGACCCCTTGTCTTCCCCAACATCGGGAGCAATCTTCCTGCATCTAGCCTGTCCAACCCCTTAAGAATTCTGTACGTTTCTATAAGATCCCCCCTCAATCTTCTAAATTCTAGCGAGCACAAGCCGAGTCGATCCAGTCTTTCTTCATAAGACAGTCCTGACATACCAGGAATCAGTCTGGTGAACCTTCTCTGCACTCCCTCTATGGCAATAATGTCTTTCCTCAGATTGGGAGACCAAAACTGTACGCAATACTCCAGGTGTGGTCTCACCAAGACCCTGTACAACTGCAGTAGAACCTCCCTGCTCCTATACTCAAATCCTTTTGCTATGAAAGCCAACATACCATTCGCTTTCTTCACTGCCTGCTGCACCTGCATGCCTACTTTCAATGGCTGGTGTACCATGACACCCAGGTCTCGCTGCATCTCCCCTTTTCCTAGTCGGCCACCATTTAGATAATAGTCTGCTTTCCTGTTTTTGTCACCAAAATGGATAACCTCACATTTATCCACATTATACTGCATCTGCCAAACATTTGCCCACTCACCCAGCCTATCCAAGTCACCTTGCAGTCTCCTAGCATCCTCCTCACAGCTAACACTGCCCCCCAGCTTAGTGTCATCCGTAAACTTGGAGATATTGCCTTCAATTCCCTCATCCAGATCATTAATATATATTGTAAATAGCTGAGGTCCCAGCACTGAGCCTTGCGGTACCCCACTAGTCACTGCCTGCCATTGTGAAAAGGACCCGTTTACTCCTACTCTTTGCGAAGACGCAGGTGGCTGTTTCTAATGAAAACAGGAACGCCCTCTTGGGAATTGTTGGGGAGACGATGTTTCCAGTCCGAGCGGCGGGCACATCGGTGGCTCCAATCCTAGAGATGGGACTTGCCCGGCGAGACCGACGTCGGGCAGAGCCCTAGTGGTGGGTGACTCCATCGTCTGAGGAGCGGACAGGAGATTCTGTGGCGGCAGACGAGATGTGAGGATGGTCTGTTGCCAGGGTTCAGGATGTCACGAGCCAAATTCTGAACATCCTCGAGGGAGAAGGTGAACAGCCGGCAGTAGTTGTGCACGTAGGCACAAACGACATTGGGAAGAAGAGGAAGGAGGTTCTCCAACATGAGCAGAGAGTTGGGAACAAGACTGAAATGCCGGACTTCTAGGGTGGTTATCTCTGGATTGCTTCCAGTACCTTGTGCTAGTGAGGACAGGAACAGGGAGATAAGGGGATCTGAATGTGTAGCTGAGGGGCTGGTGTAGGGAGCAATTTAGATTTATAGACCACTGGGATCTCTTCTGGGGTAGGGGTGACCTGTACAAAAGGGACGGGTTACACCTTAACTGGAGGGGGACCGACCTTCTGGCAGGCAGGTTTGCGAGGGCTACACGTGTGGGTTTAAACTAAATAGTGGGGGGAGGGATTGACAAATTGTGTATAAAGATGGAGTTGAAGGGGAAGTAGCTACAGGAAAAATTACAAAAGATTCTCGAATTAATGGGAAGGAAAGCTCGAGAATGGACAACAGAGTAAGGTCAGGGCCAATTGCGAGGGGGGAGGTGAATACGGAGGTCAATGTGCTGTATATGAATGCGCAAAGTATAAGGAATAAAGTGGACGAGCTTGAGGCTCAGTGAGAAACTGACAAGTATGATGTTGTGGGAATTACTGAGACATGGCTGCAAGAGGGCCAGGGCTGGGAACTGAATATTCAAGGGTATACCTGCTATCGAACAGACAGACACGTGGGCAGAGAGGGTGGGGTAACTCTGTTGGTGAGGAATGCAATTAAGTCCCTTGCAAGGGGTGACATTGAAACAGGAGATGTGGAGTCAGTATGGATAGAACTAAGGAATTGTAAGGGTAAAAAGACCCTAATGGTACTAATCTCCAGGCCCCCAAATAGTAGGCTGTACATAGGGCGCAAGTTGAATTAGGAGCTAAAATTGGCATGCAGTAAAAGTAATGCTGTGGTTGTTATGGGAGATTTCAACATGCGGGTAGACTGGGAAAATCAGGTTGGTACTGGACCCCAAAAAAGGGACTTTGTAGAGTGCCTTTGTGATGGATTCTTAGAACAGCTTGTATTGGAGCCTACCAGGCAGAAGGCAATTCTGGATTTAATGTTATGTAATGAACCGGATTTGATAAAGGACCTCGAGGTTAATGAGCCATTAGGGAGAAAGGGACGACCATGACTGACAAGGGACTTCAGGGACAGCATAAAAATTAAAGCGAAGTACAACGCTGCAAAGATGAGCGGGAAGCAAGAGGATTGGGTAATGTTTAAAGAACATCAGAAGATAACCAAAAAGACAATACGGGGAGAAAAGATGAGGTACGAAGGTAAGCTAGCCAAGAATATAAAGCAGGATAGTAAAAGCTTCTTTCTGAATGTGAAGAGGAAATAATTAGTTAAGACCAAAGTTGGACCCTTGAAAGTGAATTTATTATGGGGAACAAGGAAATGGCAGATAAGTTGAACAGGTACTTTGGATCTGCCTTCACAAAGGAGACACAAACAATCTTCCTGATATAGTAGTGGCCAGAGGATCTGGGGTGACGGAGGAACTGAAGGAAATCCACATTAGGCAGGAAATGGTGTTGGATAGACTGATGGGACTAAAGGCTGATAAATCCCGATGGGCCTGATGGTCTGCATCCCAGAGTACTTAAAGAAATGGCTCGAGAAATCGTGGATGCATTTGTGACAATTTTCCAATGTTCTATAGATTCAGGATCAGTTCCTGTGGATTGGTGGGTAGCTAATGTTATCCCACTTTTTAAGAAAGGTGAGAGAGAGAAAACAGGGAATTATAGACCAGTTAGCCTGACATCGGTGATGGGGAAGATGCTGGAGTCATTTATAAAATATGAGATAGCCGAACATTTGGATAGCAGTAATAGGATCGGTCCGAGTCAGCATGGATTTACGAAGGGGAAATCATGCTTGACTAATCTTCTGGAATTTTTTGAATATGTAACTAGGAAAATGGACAAGGGAGAGCCAATTAATGTGTACCAGGACTTTCAGAAAGCATTTGATAAGGTCCCACATAGGAGATCTGTCGGCAAAATTAGGGCACATGGTATTGGGGGTTGAGTGCTGACATGGATAGAGAAGTGGTTGGCCAACAGGAAACAAATAGTAGGGATTAACGGGTCCCTTTCAGAATGGCAGGCAGTGACTAGTGGGCTACTGCAAGGCTCGGTGCTGGGACCGCAGCTATTTACAATATACATCAATGATTTGGATGAAGGGATTCAAAGTAACAATAGCAAATTTGCAGATGACACAAAGCTAGATGGCAGTGTGAACTGTGAGGAGGACGCTATGAGAATGCAGGGTGACTTGGACAGGTTGGGGGAGTGGGAAGAAAAAACAGGAAGGCAGAGATTACTATCTAAATGGCGTCAAGTTGGGAAAAGGGGAAGTATATCGGGATCTGGGGGTCCTTGTACATCAGTCTATGAAAGTAAGCATGCAGGTACATCAGGCAGTGAAGAAAGCGAATGGCATGTTGGCCTTTATACCAAGTGGAATCGAATATAGGAGCAAAGAGGTCCTTCTGCCGTTGTACAGAGCCCTAGTGAGCACGCCAGGAGTATTGTGTGCAATTTTGGTCCCCTAATTTGAGGAAAGACTTTCTTGCTATTGAAGGAGTGCAGCGTAGGTTTACTAGGTTAATTCCCGGGATGGCGGGACTGTCATCTGCTGAGAGAATGGAGCAGCTGGACTTGTACACTATGGAGTTTAGAAAGATGAGAGGGGATCTCATTGAAACATATAAGATTGTTATGGGTTTGGACACGCTAGAGGCAGGAAACATGTTCCTGATGTTGGGGGAGTCCAGTACCAGGGGCCACAGTTTAAGTGGAGGGGGGAGGGGGGTTTAGAGGAGGTACGGGGGGGGGGGGGGGGGGGGGGGAGGGGAGGAGGGGGGAGAAAAAGAGGGGAGAAAGGGAGAGGGGGGGGGGGAGGAGAGGGGGGGGGGAGAGGAGAGGGGGGGAGAGAGAGAGGGGGGGAGAGGAGAGGGGGGGGAGAGAGGGGGGGGAGGAGGAGAGGGGGGAAGAGGAGAGGGGGGAGAGAGGAGAGAGAGGGAGGAGAGGAGAGGGGGGGAGGAGAGGAGAGGGGGGGGAGAGAGGAGAGGGGGGGGAGGGGAGAGGAGAGGAGAGGGAGAGGGGGAGGAGAGGGGAGAGGGGGAGAGGAGAGGGGGGGAGGGGGGAGGGGGGGGGGAGAGGAGGGGGGAGGGGGGGAGAGGGGAGGAGGGGGAGAGGAGGGGAGGAGGAGAGAGAGAGGGAGGAGAGAGGAGGGGGGGGGAGTGAGGGGGTGTGCTGAGAGCGGGGTGAGGTGAGGGGGAGAGGTGGGGAGCAGGGGGGGGGGTGGAGGGAAAGGGGGTAGGGGTGTGTGGAGGGGAGGGGGGTTAGGGGAGGGACAGTGGGGGGAGGGGATGGAGGGGAGGAGGGGGGAAAAAGAGGGGAGAGAGGGGGCGAGTGGAGAGGAGAGGAGGGGGGTCACTCACTCACCCACCCACTCAGTCACTCCCACACACACATTCACCTACTCATTCACTCACCCACTCACACACGCACTCACTCACCCACGCGCACGCCCACCAACTCACTCACTCACCCACTCATTCGCACTCACCCACTCACACACATACATCCACTCACTCACACACCCACATATGCACCCACCCCCACACCTGACCACGCCCACCCACACACGCCCACCCACACACACACCTGCCCACACCGACGCCCACCCACACTCCCACACACACACACTCCGACCCACCCACAGACCCACTCCCACCTACACACTCACTCCCACCCACACACACACCCTCACTTACACACTCACACGCCGACACCCACACTCTCACACACACCCACACATACACACAACCCCACCCACTCACACACACCCACACACACACACACACACTCCCACCCACACACACGTCCACGCACACACACACACCACACACACACCCACCCACCCACCCCACACACCTCCCACACACACACACACCCCACACACCAGAGTTCCCGGCTCAGCACCAGGACCACAACCTCCACCATGTAGACAGACAACACGTGGTCTGTGGCTGCTGGGTCCTAGTGGCCCCCCCCCCCCCCACAGGGTAGATCCATCAGTAGTGAAGGGTCTTCCCCTTCCCCCTATTTTAATCAGGTTACCCCGACCATACACCCGCCAGTTAAAAATTCCCCCCTTTATTATGGATCACAATTTCTATGAATTATGATATATAAAACTAGGTCGGCTCACACAAAATGTGAAGGCTAGTTTTCACAAAATAGATCCCAAACATTCTCTGAGATTTCAGGAAATTCCCGGCCCCTCCTTTGGCTCCCGGGCCCGGGTACAATGTACCCCCTGCCCCCCCCCTCCCCCTCATAGGCCCTGGGGTTGAGATAGAGAGGGGAGGTGACAGAGCGGGGAGGGAGAGGGAAGGAGTGAGGGAGAGAGTGAGGGAGGGGGGAGAAGGAGCAGGGGTGAGAGAGGGGGGAGAGATGGAGAGAGAGAGAGGGGGGAGAGTGAGTGTACAGGCGGGGGGTTTGGGGGAACAGTCAGGTTTGGGATTGAGAGAGGGAAGAATTGAGATAGAGAGAGGAGGGACAGAGCTGGTAGAGAGAGAGAGAGAGTGAAGGACACGGGACGATACAGAGTGACATCACTCCGTGATGGGAACCAGTGGTCCTCCAGGCGGGCGAGCGGATCACAGATGGTCCTCCAGGCCAGGCGGGGTGAGCCGAGCGCCGATGGTCCTCCGGCCCGGTCCTCCAGGCGGGGGCGGGGCCTGAGCGCGAGGGAGACAGAGAGCGAGAGAGAGAGAGAGCGCGGGGTTGACGGTTGACGGTTGACGGTTGGAGCGCGGGGACGAGGAGCGGGAACAAGATGAAGATGAAGCGGCGCTGAAACCCCGGCCCCTGGTGAGTGGAAGATGGAGACAGACAGGGGGATGGAGACAGACAGGGGGATGGAGACAGACAGGGGGAGCTGGAGACAGACAGGGGGATGGAGACAGACAGGGGGATGGAGACAGACAGGGAGATGTAGACAGACAGGGGGATGGAGACAGGTGGAGACAGACAGGGGGATGGAGACAGACAGGGGGATGTAGACAGGTGGAGACAGACACAGAGGGAGATGTAGACAGGTGGAGACAGACAGGGGGATGTAGACAGGTGGAGACAGACAGGGAGATGTAGACAGACAGGGAGATGTAGACAGACAGGGGGATGTAGACAGGTGGAGACAGACAGGGAGATGGAGACAGGTGGAGACAGACAGGGGGATGTAGACAGACAGGGAGATGTAGACAGACAGGGAGATGGAGACAGACAGGGAGATGTAGACAGACAGGGGGATGGAGACAGGGGGATGGAGACAGGCAGGGGGATGGAGACAGACAGGGAGATGTAGACAGACAGGGAGATGAAGAGAGACAGGGGGATGGAGAAAGAAGGGGGGAAGGAGACAGACAGGGGGATGGAGACAGACAGGGAGATGTAGACAGACAGGGGGATGTAGACAGACAGGGGGATGGAGACAGGTGGAGACAGACAGGGAGATGTAGACAGACAGGGGGATGGAGACAGACAGGGGGATGTAGACAGACAGGGAGATGTAGACAGACAGGGGGATGTAGACAGACAGGGGGATGGAGACAGACAGGGAGATGTAGACAGGGGGGATGTAGACAGAGAGATGTAGACAGACAGGGGGATGTAGACAGCCAGGGAGATGGAGACAGACAGGGAGATGTAGACAGACAGGGAGATGTAGACAGACAGGGAGATGTAGACAGACAGGGGGAGTGGAGAGGTGGAGACAGACAGGGGGATGTAGACAGACAGGGGGATGTAGACAGACAGGGGGATGTAGACAGGGAGAGGAGAAGGGGAGGGGGGGGGGTGATCAGCTGGAGGGGAAAAGGGGGTGAAGTGAGTGGCGGGAACAGGGGGCAAAGGGGGAGGGGATTGAAGGGGGAGATAGAGGGGTCAAAGTGAATCAAGGAAGGGGGTGCGAACCAGGTGGGGTTCACATAGTAAATAGGTGCAGGAGGAGGCCATTCGGCCCTTCGAGCCAGCGCCGCCATTGAACTCAGTATCCCATCCCTGCCTTCTCTCCGTACCCCCGATCCCTTTAGCCACAAGGGCCACATTTCTATAAGATCCTCCTCATCCTTCTAAACTCCAGTGAATACAAGCCTAGTCTTTTCAACCTATCCTCATATGACAGTCCCACCATCCCAGGGATCAATCTCGTGAACCTACGCTGCACTGCCTCAATCACAAGGATGTCCTTCCTCAAATTAGGAGACCAAAACTGTACACAATACTCCAGATGTGGTCTCACCAGAGCCCTATACAACTGCAGAAGAACCTCTTTACTCCTATACTGAAATCCTCTTGTTATAAAAGCCAACATTCCATTAGCTTTCGCCACAGCCTGCTGTACCTGTAAGCCAACTTTCAGTGACTGGTGTATAAGGACGCCCAGGTCTCGCTGCACCTCCCCCTTACCTAACCTAACCCCATTGAGATAATAATCTGCCCCTTTGTTTTTGTCACCAAAGTGGATAACCTCACATTTATCTATATTATACTGCATCTGCTACGCATCTGACCACTCACTCTACCCGTCCAGGTCACCCTGCAACTTCCTAACATCCTCTTCACAGTTCACACTGCCACCCAGCTTTGTGTCATCAGCAAACCTGCTAGTGTTGCTCCTAATTTCCTCTTCCAAATCATTAATAGATATGGTAAACAGTTGCGGCCCCAACACCGAGCCTTGCGGCACTCCACTCGCCACTGTCTGCCATTCTGAAATGGACTTGTTTACTCCTACTCTTTGGTTCCGGTCTTCCGACCAATTTTCTAACCATGTGAACACCCAACCCCCAATACCATGTGCTCTAATCTTAGTCACCAGTGTCCCATGCGGGACCTTATCAAAGGCTTTCTGAAAGTCTAGATACATTACATCCACTAGATCCGAAGTACCTGTTCAACTCTTATGCCATTTCCTTGTTCCCCACAATAATTTCACCCATGTCTGCCTTCAAGGGACCCACATTTGACTTTACTATTCTTTTTCCCTTAACATATAACCATATAATATAACCATATAACAATTACAGCACGGAAACAGGCCATCTCGACCCTTCTAGTCCGTGCCGAACACATAATCTCCCCTAGTCCCATATACCTACGCTCAGACCATAACCCTCCATTCCCTTCCCATCCATATAACTATCCAATTTATTTTTAAATGATAAAAACGAACCTGCCTCCATATCTAAAGAAGCTTTTACTGTCCTTTACATTCCTGGCCAGCTTCCACTCGTATTTCATCTTTTCAACCCGTATTGCCCATTTTGTTTCCTTCTGTTGTCCTATGAAAGTTTCTCAATCCTCTTGCTTCCGGCTACTCTTTGCTGTGTTATACATATTTTCTTTTAGTTTTATTCTATCCCTCACTTCTCTTGTCAGCCACGATTGCCTCCTACTCCCCTTAGAATCTTTCTTCCTTTTTGGAATGAAATGATCCTGCGTCTTCCGGATTACGCCCAGAAATTCCTGCTATTGCTGTTCCACCGTCATTCCTGCTAGGATCCCTTTCCAGTCTGCCTTGGCTAGCTTCTCTCTCATGCCTTTATAGTCCCCTTTGTTCAACTGCATCACTGACACGATTTAACGTTTTAACGATTTAACCTTCTCAAATTGCAGATTAAAATTAATCATATTATGATCACTACCTCCATGCGGTTCCTTTACCTCGAATTCTCATATCAAACCTGGTTCATTGGACAGTACTAAATCCAGAATTTCCTTTTCTCTAGACGGCTCCATTACAAGCTGCTCTAAGAATCCATCTCAGAGGCATTCTACAAACTCTCTTTCTTGGGGTCCTGAACCAACCTGATTTTCCCAGTCTACCTGCATATTGAAATCCCCCATCACCACAGTGGCATTACCTTTGTTACATGCCAGTTTAAACTCCTGCTGCAACTTACACCCTACATCCAGGCTACTATTTGGGTATCTATCGTTAACACCAATTAGTGTCTTCTTGCCTTTGCAATTCCTCAACTCAATCCACAGTGACAGTTTAGTTTAGAGATGCAGCACGGAAACAGGTCTTTCGCGCCGACCAGCAATCACCCCATACACTAGCACTATCCTACGCACATTAGGGCCAATTTAACAATTTTGTGGAGACCGATTAATGTGCAACCCTGAACCTCTTTGAAATGTTGGAGGTAACCGAAGCGCACGGAGTAAAACCCACGCAGGTCAAGGGAGAATGGACAAACTCCGCACAGTCTGCACTCGTAGTCAGGGTCAAACCCGGGTCTCTGACGGTGAGGCAGCAACTGTACCGCTGCGCCACTGTGCCGCACAGAATTATATAACAGTTTCTTTCGCCGTAAACGCACCCAATATGTGCTTGTAATGTCCTGTTTGCCAACTTGTTGACCCTCTGTGTTCTCCTCCAGCAGGGTTTATGAGCCGTTGTTGTGGACGGAGAGACAGGGACGTGAGCGGCCATTGAGGGCAGCCTGGGTGCCGGTGAGCACCCCGCCCCCCCCCCCCATCTGCTCGGTGTGTGGGCTGAGCTTCGACGGGCTGTCCTTCAATGGAGTAACACATGACAGGGCACAAGAAGGAGAAGCGTTATGAGTGCGACGTGTGTGGCAAGGCCTGGCAGACCCCGGGCCTGCTGGAGACCCACCGGCGGATTCACACGGGAGAACGCCCCTTCACCTGCTCGGAGTGCGGCAAGAACTTCAAATGCTACAACAACCTGCAGCAGCACAACCGCTGGCACTCTGACAAGAGGCCCTTCACCTGCTCCGACTGCGGCAAAGGCTTCAAGTCGCCCACACAGCTGAAGTTGCACAGACGCGTGCACACCGGGGAGCGGCCCTACACCTGCAGCGACTGCGGCCAGGGCTTCACCCAGTCCGGCAACCGGCTGGAGCACCAGCGCACCCACACCGGCGAGCGCCCCTACATCTGCACCGAGTGTGGGAAGCGCTTCCCCCGCTCAAGCAGCCTGCTGGAGCACCAGTACACCCACAACGGCGAGCGCCCCTACACCTGTGGCGAGTGCGGCAAGGGCTTCACCCGCTCCACTGGGCTGCGAAGGCACCAGCGCACCCACACCGACAAGCGCCCCTATACCTGTGCCCAATGTGGCAAGGGCTTCACCCGCTCCGACTCCCTGCTGGAGCATCAGCGCACCCACACCGGCGAGCGTCCCTACACTTGCACTCAGTGCGGCAAGGGGTACACCCACTCCAGCAACCTGCTGTTCCACCAGCGCTCCCACACTGGCGAGCGTCCCTACACCTGCGCCCAGTGTGGCAAGGGCTTCACGCGATCCACCAGCCTGTTGTACCACCAGCGCATCCACACTGGCGAGCGTCCGTTCACCTGCGCCCAGTGTGGCAAGGGCTTCACCAGCTCCACCCAGCTGCTGGCCCACCAGCGCACCCACACTGGCGAGCGTCCCTTCACTTGTGCCCAGTGCGGCAAGGGCTTCACCCAGTCCGGCAACCTGCTTGTGCACCAGCGCATCCACACTGGCGAGCGCCCCTACACCTGTGCCGAGTGCGGCAAGGGCTTCACCAGCTCCACCAAGCTGCTGTCCCACCAGTGCACCCACACTGGCGAGCGTCCCTTCACCTGCGCCCAGTGCGGCAAGAGCTTCACCCAGTCCAGCAACCTACTGGTGCACCATCGCACCCATACCTGCGAGTGCCCATACACCTGTGCACAGTGCGGCAAGGGATTCACCTGCTCCACTCAGCTGCTGTCCCACCAGCGGGTGCACGCCGGCGACCGTCTCGTCCCCAGCCCAGTGTGTGGAGAGCGCTTTGCCATGGCCTCCCTCGCCCTGTCTCACCAATGCGTGCACACCAGTGGCCAGTCCTACGACTGCCCATACTGTGGTGAGGAGTTTGAAAACTCTCGCGGTGGTTGCGGCAGCACCGGCGTACCCACGCCGGCGAGCAGCTGCTCCCACTGCGGCAAGCGGATGCACTAGCGGATACACACCAGAAAGGGACCCTTTGTGTGCGCTGAGTGAGGCAAGGGTTTCACCCACAACGGTGAGCGTCCCTTCGCCTGCCCGTCCTATGGTAAGGTCTTCACCTGCCTTCACCACCTGCTGGAGCACCGGCGAGTCTACACCGGCCAGCGCCCCTTCACCTGCCTACTCTGTGGCAAGACCTTTGTCCACTCCTCTAGCCTGCTGGCACACCGCCATGTGGATAGGAGCTGTTTAGGTAGACACAAATGCTGGAAGGAATGGGTAAGGTTTCGGGTAGAGACCCTTCTTCAGTCTCGACCCGAAACATCACCCATTCCTTCTCTCCAGAAATGCTACCTGTCCCTCTGAATTACTCCAGCATTTTGTGTCCTTTTTTGTAAACCAGCATCTGCAGTTTAAACCAATTTTTAAACCATTCTCATTAACCATCTCTGCACCTTTCCCAAAGCCTCCACATCAGTGCTGTAATGGAGTGACCAGAACTGTATACAATACTCCAAATGCTACCTGACCAATGTCCCTTAAAGCTGCACATATACATTCCTCTCTCCTTATCTCACACCCTATTATATCCTTATTTTCTCTCCCCCACTCATACACAAATTCTCTTCACTCCACCCTCTCGTGCCCCCCTCCTCTCCCTCCCACCGCCCCTCTCTCTCACATGCATACACATATTCCCTCTCTCTTGTTCTCTCTCTTCTCTCTCTCACACAAACCCTCTTTCTCTCACACAAACCCTCTTTCTCTCACACACACACTCCCTCTCACACACGCACCACTCTTTTGCTGTCTCTCACACAACATCTCTTGTTCTCGCGCACACCATCTCTCTCTTGCTCTCTCATCCACCCTCTCTCTCTCACACACACATTCCTTCTCTTTCAAACACACTCCCTCTGTTCCTCTCTTCCTCTCTCTCACATTCCCTCTCTCTCTCACACACACTCCCTCTCTTGCTCACACACACACTCCCGCTTTCTCTCACACACACTCACTCTCTCCCACACACAAATACTCCCTCTCTCACACACACAACACTCCCCCCTCTCTCTGTCTTTTTCTCACTCACACACACACACAGTCCCTCTCTCTCACACACATTCACTCCATCAGTCTATCACACACACACAGTCCATCTCCCACACACACTCTCTCTCTCTATCTCTCTCTCTTGTTCTCTCTCACACACACATTCTAACACATGCTCTCTCTCTCTCTCACACACTCTCACACACACTCACTCACTCACACATGCACACTCACACACACTCTCTCACACAGGCTCACACACACTCTCACACAAGCACTCTCTCCTTGTATCTAGACTAGACATGCATTTCACCCTACATGCACTCTGTCCACCACGGCCTGCTGGATCTCCCGGTTGCCAACCATTTTAACTCCCCTTTCCACTCCTACACTGATCTTTATGTCCTGGGCCTCCTCCATTGCCAGAGTGAGGTTGAAAGAGCTAATAGTAAGATCTAAAATTGAGTCGTTCTTCTACAAAAGCATGGTCTAGTAGAACAAATGAATGGCTCAGTGCTGAGTCTGAATGACTTTGCAAATTATATAGAACACAATATGGAGGACAGGTCTTTTTAATAAAGACATTACGATGGAAGCCTGCAAAACAACATGTACTTCTTTCAAGGCCATAAAGATAAAAAATTGCTGATGCTCCAGAGATAAGTAATAATTTGTTATTGGATGAGCGATTTTGACCCAGCTTTTCCTATATTCTGAAAGGCTACAAAATCTTTCAATCATGCCATATTCAGACTTGGTAGGAGTGTTTTACTGATAAGAAAAATGTATAATTGTGCTAACTTTCCTTTGTTCTGAGAGTGGTGGCCGAGATGCACTGAGCAACGTTTGTGCTCATTGTAGATCTTGCCACTCCCGTCTGACGAATCAATTAAAGTTTGCCATGGTTTACTTTTAACAATTTTGTTGTTGTCTGCTTTTTAAGAGACAAACTTTGACAAGGTGACACGCAAGCTGGAGAAACAGCAGTGTCCAGACCCGACACGTCGCCCGTCCATTCCCCTACAAAGTGCCGGTAGAACTCAGCAGGGCAACCATCCGTGGTCGAAAACGGATGAAGAAGTGTTCCTAATATAAGCCCTCCTTGCCCTTGTCATGGAGTAGACATTCAACAGTACCAGCATCTTCTCATTCATACTGTATCCAAGTGAAAATTCAAAATTGAACCAAGCTGCACACAGCCGACTGCTCACAGTACCAGCTGGCTGACTTAAAGGCATTTTAAAGTGTTTTTTAAAGACAGTTGTGACGCGTTTGTGCCTTACGTAAACAAATAAAGCAAGTTTCTCCTGACCTCACCGTGAAAGAGTTTATTTTACATAAACTCACGGACATAAAAACAGAATTAAAAACAGTTTTTATCCACGAGTAGTTGCTCTACTCAACAGCCGAAAATCTGTAGCCTCCCTTTGATCTGGTATTTTGTTGGTTCATATGCTTGATCAATGGTGTTTTATCATTAATGTTTTATTATTATGAATGTTTAGTGTTTTCTGAGTCATGTGTAACTGTCACTGTATGTCATGTTACTTGTGGGCGGAGCACCAAGGCAGATTCCTTGTGTGAATACTTGGCCAATAAACTTACTTAGTTTTTTTTGTTAACCACAATTATGGCTGCTGCTCATAGAAAGCCGGATATATTGTTGTTTGATGCTGATCTTGCAGAACGATGGCGTGTGTTCGAGGAAGATTTCTTAATTTACATTGATGCAGCTTATCCGAACGCAGCACCCGCTCTTCATGCCTCGATTGTCCTTAACTTAGCGTGCACGGAAGCTGCACGACATGCAAGAAGATGTCACTGTACACTGGCTGGTGTGGATCATAATAACGTACAAATTCCAGCAGAGTCCATTCATGATCCTGAGTGCCTCCTACGTAAATTCCGACAACTATGTGAGTTACAAATTAATGTGAGCACTGAACGACATACATTTTTCTCAATGTGTCAAAAACAAGAAGAACCAGTCGAGCTTAATGTCAGTGCACTGAAGCATGGTGCTAGCCGTTGTGATTTTAGAGAAATAGAATCTAGTCTGATAAGTGACCGATTAATACATAACATATTGATTGATAAACTACGCGATGAATTGTTGCGTGATGTGGGCATGAAGTGGACCTTTATAAATCAGAACATTGAGTATAGAAGTTGGGATGTAATGTTAACATTGTATAAGGCATTAGTGAGGCCAATTCTGGAATATGGTGTACAATTTTGGTTGCCAAATTATAGAAAAGATGTCAACAAAATAGAGAGAGTACAGAAGAGATTTACTAAAATGTTGCCTGGGTTTCAGCACCTAAGTTACAGAGAAAGTTTGAACAAGATAGGTCTTTATTCTTTGGAGCGCAGAAGGTTAAGGGGGGACTTGATAGAGGTCTTTAAAATGATGAGAGGGATAGACAGAGTTGACGTGGATAAGCTTTTTCCATTGAGAGTAGGGAAGATTCAAACAAGAGGGTATAATTTGAGAATTAAGGGACAAAGTTTAGGGGTAATATGAGGGGGAACTTCTTTACTCAGAGAGTGGTAGCTGTGTGGAATGAGCTTCCAGTGGAAGTGGTGGAGGCAGATTCGATTTTATAATTTAAAAATAAATTGGATAGGTATATGGACGGGAAAGCAATGGAGGGTTATGGGCTAAGTGCAGATAGATGGGACTAGGTGAGAGTTAGTGTTCGGCACAGACTAGAAGGGCCGAGATGGCCTGTTTCCGTGCTGTAATTGTTATATGTTATATGGCCTGACCTTGGAATCTGTTGAAAACCGCTGTCGCATAGCTGAGTTAACCAATGGCCACATTAAAACGCTAACATCTCTTGCTGGTCGTGAAGTCCATGCAGCTAGCGTGTCTAATCAAATTACTACTCGACGGCTTCAGGGGCCAGTTAACAGACCTAGATGGATTACTAATTGCTTTAATTGTGCAGCTTCACAAACTGCAATTCGTGACCGGTGTCCGGCATTTGGAAAAATCCGCAGGCTCTGTAACAAAAGAAACCATTTCTCAAAATGCTGCAAATCGGGAAACAAAATATTTCAAATGAGACAGTCTGTCAGCTTGTTAAACCAGGATGAATATTCTAGCTCCCAGTTCCCACAAACTGATGATGACAGCACAGAGATTAATATGCATGCTTTGCCTGGTTCAGCGTCCAAGCTCGATACCAAGGTCAAACTGCTCATTAACGGCAAAACTCTCTTATCTTAAGGTTGATAGCGGGTCTCGCTGTATTCGCTATCTCCTTGGCTGTCTTCCAACAGCTACAAAACACAGAAGCTCTAACTCAGACAACTGCTTCACTTATTTATTTTAATGGTGCACACTGCACCCTACCGGCCAAGTACAGTTACGTTGCCATCTCAATTAGCATGACCATATGATGGATTTTTACGTGGTATCTAGAAGGTACTATCCATACTTGGTGTCGATGCACGCCATGACGGGATTGATTTCTTTCAGCCCTTCAGTCTGTCCACTGAATGTAGACTGTGATTTTAGACATCACATTTTAACACAATACAAGGACTTGTTTAACGACGAGGTGGGCAGGTTGCCTGCGAGATACACGTTTAGTATTGACCCTGGGGCAATCCCAGTTGTTCGTCCAGCTCACAGGATTCCCCATGCTATGTGGGATCGCGTATAAAGTGAACTTAACAGAATGGTGACTCTTGGCATGATTACTCCCATAACTGGACCCTCAGACTGGGTCTCTATGGTTGCCACTAGTAAGAAGAATAAAGACAAGATACGGATTTATATCAACCCCAAGGACTTAAATACAGCAATTCAGAGACCACGTTATCCAATGCGTTGAGTGGACGAGATTGCGGCACAGATGGCCGATGCAACTGTATTCACAGTACTAGATGCCAAGAATTAATTCTGGCAGATTCCACTGGAACATAAATCCTCCAAGCTGACAAATTTCAGTATACCATTCGGACGATATACATTTTTGAGAATGCCCTTTGGTATAAGTCCAGCCAGTGAAGTGTTTCAACAATCCATGGAGCAATTGTTTTACGGATACCCTTGCTCCATCGTTGTGGACGATATCCTCATTGCTGGGAATACAATCGAGGAACACAACGCCAATCTGACAAAAGTATTGAAGCGTGCTGAGGACATCCATCTCAAACTCAACCCCAAAAAATGTAAATTCAGAGTGAATGAGGTAAAATACCTAGGCCATATATTTACCAAGGATGGCCTGAAAACTGATCCAGTGAAAACCAGTGCAATTAATGAACACCCAGCACCCAGCACCCACTGTGGACAAAAACATACGGGTTTTCCCAAACCAGAAACCCTGGGTGTCCAGCCAGGTCCGCACACTCCCCAGAGCCCGCGATGCTGCCTTCAGGTCAGGTGACAGAGCTCTGTACAGGGCTGCTCGAGCCGATCTGAAAAGTGGTATTAAAAAAGCTAAGGCGGACCATAAGAGGAGCATAGAGTCCCACTTGTCCAGCAATAATACACGGGAGGTATGGCGGGGCATACAAGACATTACCAACTACAGAGGCTGTGCCACAAAGTCAGAAGACCTGAGTGTGCCGCTGGCAGAAAAGCTAAATTGCTTCTTCTCCTGCTTTGAAACATCACAACAGCAGCACTCACCTGCTACAGCCCTGTTCCCACCCTCACCTAGCTCCTGTACTACCCCACTCACTGTCAGGGAGCACGATGTCAGACGGGTGCTCCTGGCAGTGAACCCCAAGAAGGCTAACGGCCCAGATGGAGTACCTGGTAAGGTGCTCAAAGCGTGTGCCCACCAGCTCACTGCCATCTTCACCAGAATTTTCAACCTCTCCCTGGACCAGGTAGTTATTCCGTCCTGCCTAAAATCAGCCACAATCGTCCCAGTGCCGAAGAAGTCTCCCATCACCAGCCTTAATGATTACCGTCCTGTGGCCCTCACTCCGGTAATCACAAAGTGCTTCGAGAGATTGGTCCTCCAGCACATCAAGGACTATCTACCACCAGACTTCGACCCCCACCAATTCGCTTATCGCCAAAACATATCCACGGAAGACGCCATTACCGTAGCTCTCCACTCTGTGCTGAGCCATCTGGAGCAGGGGCAGAGCTACGTCCGGATGCTCTTTGTGGATTATAGCTCAGCTTTCAATACAATCATTCCGGACATTCTCATTGGTAAACTGGTCACTCTCGGCCTCCCCACTCTCACATGTGCCTGGATAAAAGATTTCCTCACCAACCGGCCCCAGACTGTGAGACTCGGCCCCCACCTCTCCTCCACTCGCAGGTTGAGTACCGGCTCCCCACAGGGCTGTGTGCTAAGCCCCCTCTTATACTGTCTCTACACCTATGACTGTAGTCCGGCCCACAACAACAACCGCATCGTCAAATTTGCTGACGACACTACTGTAGTCGGACTTATTTCAAAGGGAGACGAGGCAGCCTACAGAGAGGAAGTCCTGAAGCTGACAACCTGGTGCTCAGAAAACAATCTGGCTCAGTACACCAGGAAAACAAAAGAGCTCATTGTCAACTTCAGGAGGCACAGCACCGACTTAGTCCCCCTACACAGCAACGGCGAGTGTGTGGAGAGGGTCAACACCTTCCGGTTTCTCGGCGTCCATATCGCTGCTGATATCTCCTGGACAGACAACACGACAGCGGTCATCAAGAAGGCTCAGCAGCGGCTGCACTTCCTGAGGGTCCTCAGGAAGCACAACCTCGACTCTAACCTGCTGCTGACCTTCTACCGCTCATCCATCGAAAGCCTGCTGACATACTGCATTACAGCATGGTATGGCAGCTGCACCATGGCAGACAGGGAGAGGCTTCAGAGGGTAACTAGGACAGCACAGAAGATCATTGGTTGCCCTCTCCCCTCCCTGATGGATATCTACACCTCCCGCTGCCTTAGCAGGGCAAAGAATATCATCAAAGACAGCTCCCATCCTGCGTTTGGACTGTTCGACCTGCTGCCCTCTGGAAGGGGCTATAGGTGCATTAAATCCAGGACAAATAGACTCAGGAATAGTTGTTTTCCAAAAATTATAACTACTCTTAATTCAAATTCACACATGCACTGACTTAAACAGCCCAACACCCGGACTTCCATCTGTATATATGTATATAGCGCCGCAGAATTGTGCACCTATCCCCCCCCTTCTCCCTTCTGTTTTTGTTTTCTGTTTCTTGTTCTTTGTACTAAATTATATGTATGCACTGAGTACGAGCAGCTTTTAATTTCATTGTACATGTATAGTGACAATAAATGGCATATCATATCATATCATCATTGACGTGCCCAGCTTGCAGACGTTCCTTGGCATGGCGAACTATTTGAGCTAATTCATTCCTGATTTCAGCGAAACATCAGCTCCATTGCGCCTTCCAACACAAAGACACTGCTTGGACCTAGCATGAACAACAGACAGCATTTGACTCTCTTAAAACAGCAGATGTCGGCCACCCCTACTCTAGCGTACTTTGATCATAGACTGCCTGTTACACCTACATGTGACATATGCCTCACAACATGGCCTGGGCGCTGCATGCCTTCAGAATGATGGCCATAGCAATAAGCCTGTCGCATATGCATCGTGCACCATGTCTGACACAGAACAATGATACGCTCAAATCGAAAAGTAATTACTAGCGGTTGTTTTTGTCTGCAAAAAGTTCAACGATTTCATCATTGGTCGCACAGTTACAGTTGAAACTGACCACCAACCTCTTATCAGCATTTTCAATAAACCTATACATAACTCTCCAGCGCGCCTCCAACGGATGTTGCAACAACTTCAAAAATATGACATTGTCCTACAAACGTGGAAAGGATATGCACCTGGCAGGCAATCTTTCACGTGCACCTGAGAAGACCTGCGAGGATCTGCCCTCACAGGATGCTGACTTTATCGTGATGTCTGTATCCTTCATCCCTTCACCATGGATGGAGGACTTGGTTGCCCAGACTGCCACCGACAAGACTCTACGGTCCCCGACCTCTGTCATTAAGCGTGGCTGGCCAGACACATTCCGGAAGTGGCGGCGCTGTTAACAGCTGCGGCTCGCCTGCAGTCCGTCTGTCTTTACTTTTTTCTGTTGTTTTTTTTGTCTTGTTTTGGTTAAGTTTTAGTTTGTTGGGTTGTGTTAGAGGGGGTGGAACATGTTCTCTGTCTCTTCCTTCGGGGGAATGCGACTTTTTCATGTCGTATCCCCTTCTCTGCCTCCGTCTGCGCTGAGGCCTAATGGCGGAGCTGGCGGCCTCCAGCCTGCGACCGACCCCGAGGCTCCGGAGGCAGAGCCAGCCAGGACTCACCAACGAGAGGCTGGCCGTCTTCGGGGCTGAGCAGCGGGTGGCCCGACTTGCTGGTGCGCGGCGTTCTGGCTTTTCGGCGGCGGCCTGGGGCTGATGCAGCGGGGCTCGGGGCTGAGACTGCGGGACCCGGAGCTGAGGCAGCGGCCTGGAGCTGGGGCAGCGGCCCAGAGCGGAGACTGCAGGATCTGGAGCTGGGGCAGCGGCCCGGAGCGGAAACGGCGGGACCTGGAGCAGCGACTGCGGGACGAGAAGCTGGCGCGGCGGCCTGGAGCTGGGGCAGCGACCTGGAGCTGGGGCATCGGCCTGGAGCTGGGGCAGCGGCCCGGTGCGGAGACTGCAGGATCTGGAGCTGGGGCGGGCGACCTGGAGCTGGGGCATCGACCTGGAGCTGGGGCGGCGGCCCGGAGCTGATACTGTGGCGGGCCGTCTCGGAGCGGGGATGGCGTTCGGCTATCGGCAGCGGCGACATCACCACGGAGGTCCGCTGGACTGGAGAGCGGCATCTCCGGCCTGGATCGACTCCGCCTCAGCGCAGAGGGAGAACAAGGAGGGAAGAGATGGAAACTAAGACTTTGCCTCCATCACAGTGAGGATGTGCTTGGTTGAACTCACTGTGGTGGAGGTTTAATTGGTGTTTATTGTATGTTTTGTTATTATTGATTCTGTGTCTGACTGCAGGCAACATAGTTTCGTTCAGACCGTAAGGTCTGAATGACAATAAAGGATCTATCTATCTATCAAGCACTACAACGTTCCTTTGCCACCCCGATCTTTCTTCCCTGTTCGGGATAAATTAGTGCTACAAGACGGGATTGTTTTAAAAGGACACAAGTCCGTGGTTCCTGCTTCGTTGCATCACCGGTATTTTGACACTGTCCATGCAGGGACACCCAGGCGCTGAAGCCACTGTTTCATGGTGAAAAGCATGTTTTACTGGCCTGGCATGGCCGAATACATCAACGGACAATATGGCAGCTTGTGCTGTGTGCATTGGCATGGCAACCTCATCTACAAAAGGAACCACTTCTGCCACATCCTGTACCTGCGCTCCCATGGTCTACAGTGGCAGCTGATTTATTTGAGTGGCTCGGCAAGCAGCACATGGTGCTCATGGATTCGTATTCAGGATGGTTCGACATTGATTTTCTTAGCAGCCCCACTGCCAGCGGCGTGATTTTGAAATTATCTCGTCATTTTTCAATCCATGGATCTCCAGGCAAGCTGTTCACTGATAATGGCAGCCAGTTCACCAGTCAACAATTCAGAGAGTTTGCCAGACAATGGATTTTCACCATATCACCAGCAGCCCTGAGTATCCACAGTCTATTGGGCTGGCTGAACGGACAGTCCGTAGTGCGAATTCTAAGGCCAACGAGGCACTGGGAGCCCTGCATGACGCCGTCAGTGAGTTCCAGACCAAACATCCTGATAGCTTCATTGTGGTGGCCGGTGATTTTAATCACACCAGCCTTAAGACTGTGCTCCCAAAATTCAAGCAATATGTGGATTTTTGAGACCAGGGGAGGAGAACATCTTGGACTTGGTTTACACCAACACCCCAGAGGCTTACAAAGCAGCCCCACGCCCTCACCTGGGCCACTCGGACCACATTTCAGTGTTTTTAACACCAGCCTACAGACCTCTGCAAAAACAAGTCAGAGCGGAGAGAAAACACACCAGGGTCTGGCCAGAGGGAGCAGCCTCGGCACTGCAGGATTGCTTCCTGCACACTGATTGGGATGTGTTCAGGACAGCAGCATCCTATGATGACCTCATCAACATCGAGGAGTACGCAGAGACTGTAACCAGCTACATTGCCAAGTGCACTGAGGATGTCACCATCATGAAAACTTTCACTGCACGTGGTAACGAAAAGCCATGGATGACAGCAGAGGTGCGCTCGCTGCTGAGGGCTCGTGATGCAGCCTACAGAGCCGGTAACACAGCCGCTCTCCGATCCACCAGGACTGCACTGGGAAAAGGAATCAGGGCAGCGAAACGTGCCTTCGCGGGGAAAATACAGGGACACCTCTGCGACACAGGAGACACCAGGAGGATGTGGAAGGGAATCGAAACATTGACGGGGTACAAGGCAAGGCAGCAGGTAACCGACACGGACACTTCTCTCCCAGATAAATTAAACAACTTCTTTGCACGTTTTGATGCAGCAAACACCACACCCAAGAGGAGAGCCAGCCCCTGCCTACAAACCGACCAGCCAGTCCTGACCATAGACAAAATGGACACACGGAGAATCCTGTCTAAGGTCAACCCGTGGAAAGCAGTCGGACCCGACAACATCCCAGGACGTGTGCTAAAGGAATGTGCTGAGGAGTTAGCAGATGTGCTAACAGACATCTTTAACATCTCCCTTAGTCAGGCCATTGTCCCCACATGCCTCAAAACTTCCACGATAATCCCCATAGCGAAGAAACCAGTGGTTGCCTGCCTAAATGACTACCGCCCTGTCGCCCTGACCCCAATAATAATGAAGTGTTTTGAACGCCTGGTGAAACCCCACATTACTGCCAGCCTCCCCTCATCGTTAGACCCCCTACAGTTTGCCTATCGCCCCAACCGCTCTACAGAGGATGCCATCTCTACCACGCTGCACACAGTAATCGCGCATCTGGAACACAAGAACACATACGCCAGAATCCTGTACATTGACTTCAGCTCAGCGTTTATTACCATCATCCCACAGAGACTTGTGGAGAAACTAACCCTGCTGGGCCTCAACACCACCCTGTGTCACTGGATCTTGGACTTTCTGACAGAGAGACCGCAGTCAGTCCGTGTTGGCAAGAACACTTCAGGCTCGATCACGCTGAGCACCGGCTCCCCTCAAGGCTGTGTGCTCAGCCCGCTGTTGTTCACTCTGCTCACACATGACTGTGCTGCCAGATTCAGGGACAATAAAATCATAAAGTTCGCGGACGACACTACAGTGGTGGGACTCATCAGTGGAGATGACGAAACAAGGTACAGGGAGGAAGTAGAACAACTGGTGGACTGGTGCGGCAAAAATAATCTAGAATTGAATGTCGAAAAAACTAAGGAGATGGTTGTCGACTTCAGGAGTGCGCAGCCAGAGCATACACCGCTCAACATTAGTGGCACTGCAGTGGAGAGAGTGGAGAGCATAAAGTTCCTCGGTGTGCAGATAACGGACAACCTCACCTGGTCCAGGAACACCACTGGGACCGTCAAACGGGCCCATCAGCGACTGCACTTCCTGAGGAAACTAAAACAGGCCTCACTCCCCACCAACATCCTCAGGACTTTCTACAGGGGCACGGTGGAGTCTGTACTCACGTACTGCATCAATACGTGGTACTGCACCTGCAACTGCTCAGACAGGAAGGCTCTGCAGAGGGTAGTGAGGGGAGCAGAGAGGATTATTGGCGTCTCCCTACCCTCGGTACAAGAACTGTTCCAGAGCCGCTGTCTGAAGAAAGCACAGAGAATTGCCAAGGACAAACTGCACCCCCTCCACACACACCTGGATCTCTTGCCATCAGGCAAGAGATATCGAAGCATCAAAGCCCGGACTACGAGGCTGCTAAACAGCTTCCTACCACAGGCGGTGAGGCTGCTAAACAGTCACTCTGCACTCACAGTCACTTGACTTGACTCTGCGGCTGGCACGGACACTTAATAACTGGCACTGGCCACTTAAAGCAGCGGCCCCGGACATTTTTTTATGATTGGTTTACTGTATGTTTAACATTGTGTTTTTTACCTGCTTTTTTAACTATTTATTCTGTTCCATCAGGGACTGGATTGTTTTTTTAGTGTTATTATGTGAGAAGTGTTTTAAATTCCATGTGCGAGGCTCCGCTATTCACTGGGAAACGTCTTTTCATTTTGCACTGTACTTGTTGCTTGCAAGATGACAATAAAGGTTGATTGATTGATTGATTGATTGATTGATTGATTGAAACAACTCATGGAGCGCTCTCACAGGGCCAAATCTGACGTATTCCTAGATTTGCTGAACTTATGCAACATTTCCCGTGACCCTGCCTTGGGTTTCCCTGCTCAACGATTACAACAGTGATTGGGCTGATCACCAACGGTGATGAAACAAAATACAGAGCAGAGGTGCAGAACCTGGTGGACTGGTGCACACGTAACAACTTGGCACTAAACGCCTCCAAGACCAAGGAGCTGATTATTGACTTCAGGAGGTCCATAATGGAGAATATGCCCCAATCTCCATTTACTGGGGAAAGTGTGGAGAGAGTGTCCAGCTTTAAGTTTCCCGGGCACTCACATTTCTGAGGACCTCACATGGTCCACCAACACCGCTGCGCTGGTCAAGATGGCATAGCAACAACTGTTCTTCCTGAGGACATTAACAAAGACTGGTCTGCCCCAACAGTTGCTGACAACGTTCTACTGCTGCATCACAGAGAGCATATTAACATATGGCATCTCTGTGTGGTATCTCAGCTGCACGGAGGCGGAGAGGAGAGCTCTTCAGCGCGTCGTCCACAGAGCGCAGAGGATCATTGGGACACAGCTACCAGCCTTGGAGGGCATCTACCACACACGGTGCCTCAGGAAGGCCGTCAGCATCCATAAAACATAGAAACATAGAAATTAGGTGCAGGAGTAGGCCATTCGGCCCTTTGAGCCTGCACCGCCATTCAATATGATCATGGCTGATCATCCAACTCAGTATCCCGTACCTGCCTTCTCTCCATACCCCTGATCCCCTTAGCCACAAGGGCCACATCTAACTCACTCTTAAATATAGCCAATGAACTGGCCTCAACTACCCTCTGTGGCAGAGAGTTCCAGAGATTCACCACTCTCTGTGTGAAAAAAGTTCTTCTCATCTCGGTTTTAAAGGATATCCCCCTTGTCCTTAAGCTGTGACCCCTTGTCCTGGACTTCCCTAACATCGGGAACAATCCTCCTGCATCTAGCCTGTCCAACCCCTTAAGAATTTTGTAAGTTTCTATAAGATCCCCTCTCAATCTCCTAAATTCTAGAGAGTATAAACCAAGTCTGTCCAGTCTTTCTTCATAAGACAGTCCTGACATCCCAGGAATCAGTCTGGTGAACCGTCTCTGCACTCCCTCTATGGCAATAATGTCCTTCCTCAGATTTGGAGACCAAAACTGTACGCAATACTCCAAGTGTGGTCTCACCAAGACCCTGTACAACTGCAGTAGAACCTCCCTGCTCCTATACGCATATCCTTTTGCAATGAAAGCTAACATACCATTCGCTTTCTTTACTGCCTGCTGCACCTGCATGCTTACCTTCAATGACTGGTGTACCATGACACTCAGGTCTCGCTGCATCTCCCCCTTTCCCAATCGGCCACCATTTAGATAATAGTCTGCTTTCCCGTTTTTGCCACCAAAATGGATAACCTCACATTTATCCACATTATACTGCATCTGCCAAACATTTGCCCACTCACCCAGCCTATCCAAGTCACCTTGCAGTCTCCTAGCACCCTCCTCACAGCTAACACTGCCCCCCAGCTTAGTGTCATCCGCAAACTTGGAGATATTGCCTTCAATTCCCTCATCCAGATCATTAATATATATTGTAAATAGCTGGGGTCCCAGCACTGAGCCTTGCGGTACCCCACTAGTCACTACCTGCCATTGTGAAAGGGACCGTTTACTCCTACTCTTTGCTTCCTGTTTGCCAGCCAGTTCTCTATCCACATCAATACTGAACCCCCAAGCCCTTGTGCTTTAAGTTTGTATACTAAACTCTTATGTGGGACCTTGTCGAAAGCCTTCTGGAAGTCCAGATACACCACATCCACTGGTTCTCCCCTATCCACGCTACTAGTTACTTCCTCGAAAAATTCTAAAAAATTCGTCAAGACATGATTTACCTTTTGTAAATCCATGCTGACTTTGTCCAATGATTTCACCACTTTCCAAATGTGCTGCTATCCCATCTTTAATAACTGACTCTAGCAGTTTCCCCACTACCGATGTTAGACTAACTGGTCTGTAAATCCCCATTTTCTCTCTCCCTCCCTCTCTTAAAAAAGTTGGGGGGTTACGTTTGCTACCCGCCAATCTTCAGGAACTACTCCAGAATCTAAAGAGTTTTGAAAGATTATTACTAATGCATCCACTATTTCTGGAGATACTTCCTTAAGTACTCTGGGATGCAGCCTATCTGGCCCTGGGGATTTATCGGCCTTTAATCCATTCAATTTAACTAACACCACTTCCCGGCTAACCTGGATTTCACTCAGTTCCTCCAACTCCTTTGACCCGCGGTCCTCTGCTATTTCCGGCAAATTATTTATGTCTTCCTTAGTGAAGACGGAACCAAAGTAGTTATTCAATTGGTCCGCCATATCCTTGTTTCCCCATGATCAACTCACCTGTTTCTGACTGCAAGGGACCTACATTTGTTTTAAATGATCTTTTTCTCTTCACAAATCTATAAAAACGTTTGCAGTCAGTTTTAACGTTCCCTGCCAATTTTCTTTCACAACAAAGCCCTTTTTCCTCCTCTTCCTGGTCTCTTCGAATTTGCCCTTCGTCCTCCTCTAGGCCCTCGTCTCCGCTGGCTGGTCTATGAATTTCTCTCAGTCCTCCGGTATGCTGCTTTTTTCTGGCTAATTTGTACGCATCATCCTTCGCTTTGATACTATCCCTGATTTCCCTTGTTGTCCACGGATGTACTACCTTCCCTGATTTATTCTTTTGCCAAACTGGGATGAACAATTTTTGTAGTTCATCCATGCAGTCTTTAAATGTCTTCCATTGCATATCCACTGTCAACCCTTTTAGAAGTAATTGCCAGTCAATCTTGGCCAATTCACGTCTCATACCCTCAAAGTTACCTTTCTTTTAAGTTCAGAACCATTGTTTCTGAATTAACAATGTCACTCTCCATCCTAATGAAGAACTCAAACATATTATGGTCACTCTTGCCCAAGGGGGCTCGTACAACAAGATTGCTAACTAACCCTCCCTCATTACGCAATACCCAGTCTAAAATGGCCTGCTCTCTCGTTGGTTCCTCTACATGTTGATTTAGATAACTATCCCACATACATTGCAAGAAATCCTCTTCCTCAGCACCCCTGCCAATTTGATTCACCCAATCTATATGTAGATTGAAGCCACCCATTATAACTGTTTTGCCTTTGTCACACGCATTTCTAATTTCCTGTTTTATACCATCTCCAACTTCACTACTACTGTTAGGTGGCCTGAACACAACACCCACCAGAGTTTCTGCCCCTTAGTGTTCGCAGCTCTACCCATACCGATTCCACATCCTCCAAACTAATGTCCTTCCTTTCCATTGCATTAATCTCCTCTCTAATCCAGCTACGCTACCCCCCCTCCTTTTCCTTTCTCTCTATCCCTCCCGAATATTGAATATCCCTGGATGTTCAGCTCCCAGCCTTGGTCAGCCTGGAGCCATGTCTCCGTGATCCCAACTATATCATAGTCATTAATAGCTATCTGCACATTCAACTCCTCCACCTTATTACGAATGCTCCTTGCATTGAGACACAAAGCCTTCAGGCTTGTTTTTACAACACTCTTACCCCTTATACAATTATTTGAAAAAGTGGCCATTTTTTTGATTTTTTGCCCGGGTTTTTGTCTGCCTGCCACTTTTACTTTTCACCTTGCTACCTATTGCTTCTATCCTCATTTTACATCCCTCGGTCTCTACACTCACCACATTTAAGAAACCCTTTCCATTTAAACTCCATCCTCCAATATCCATTCAACACCCCACCCCCCTTATTTAGGTTTAAAGGCCACCCGTGTAGCATTGGCAAACCTGCCTGCCAGAATGCTGGTCCCACACCTGTTAAGATGCAATCCGTCCCTTTTGTACAGTTCCCCCTTACCCCAAACCAGATCCCAGTGATCTAAGAATCTAAATTCCCTGCCCCGTATTGCTGCACCAGTTCCTCAGCCAACACGTTCAGGTCCCATATCTCGCTGATCCTGCTCTTGCCAGCACGGGAACTGGAAGCAAACCGGAGATGACAACCCTGGAGGTCCTGCTTTTCAACATTTTTTCCGAGCTCCTCTGAAGTATCACGCTGCAGAATATTCATCCCCTTCTTTCCGGAACATCGTTTTTTGGCGACATGCACTACCACCTCCGGCTGTTCACCTTTCGTCCTTGAGGATTGTTCTGCCCCCCAACTCTGTCCCATGACTTCCTGGATCCTGGCACCAGGAAAGCAGCACACCATCCTCGAATCCCGTCTGTTGACCGGCGAGAAAGAAACCCCTGTTCCGTACCCTCTCACAATGGAGTCTCCCACCCACTACAATGGCGTTGCCTGACGTTGGCTCTTTGGTTTTGGCTTAACAGCCCTTTTTGCGTCGCGAAGCTCGGTGTAATGACCAGCCTTCTGTCCCGACAGCTTTTAAAGTGGTGTGAACCTGTTCACAAGGAGGTAAACAACACCCTGGGACGTTTGCATTCCATGCTCCCATCCCTTGTTCACCGTCACCCACCTGCTTCTCTTCCAGTACCTTAGGCCATAAACAATCTTTACTGTAGGACTTTGTCGAAGATCGACTACGTTTTCTCGGACAAACCAGAGGTCATTTTTGTTCAGAAATGCTAGAGATTTTGGAGGAACACAAGAAGAGCATGTGTTTGTCTGTGTTAGTAGTGTGTGGTCTGTGTCGTTGTGTGTTTCTGTAATGTGTGTGTGTGTATGTGGTCTGTATGTTGTGTGTGTGTCTATGTGTGTGCGTGTTCTGTGTGTGTAATGTGGTGTATGTGTATTGTGTGTGGTGTATGTATGGTGTGATGTGTGGTCTGTCGTGGGTTGGTGTGGTGTGTGTGTGGCGCTGTGTGTGGTGTCTGTGCGTGTGTATGTGTGTATGTGTGTGTCTGGTGTGTGTGTTTGTGTATGTGTCTGTGTGTGTTATATGTCTGTGTGTGTTCTGTGTGTGTGTTTATGTCCTGTGTGTTTGTGTGTTGTGTATGTGTGTGTGGCTGTGTGGTGTGTGTGTGTGTGTGTGTGTGTGTGTGTGTGTGTGTGTGTGTGTGTGTGTGTGTGTGTGTGTGTGTGTGTGTGTGTGTGTGTGTGTGTGTGTGTGTGTGTGTGTGTGTGTGTGTGTGTGTGTGTGTGTGTGTGTGTGTGTGTGTGTGTGTGTGTGTGTGTGTGTGTGTGTGTGTGTGTGTGTGTGTGTGTGTGTGTGTGTGTGTGTGTGTGTGTGTGTGTGTGTGTGTGTGTGTGTGTGTGTGTGTGTGTGTGTGTGTGTGTGTGTGTGTGTGTGTGTGTGTGTGTGTGTGTGTGTGTGTGTGTGTGTGTGTGTGTGTGTGTGTGTGTGTGTGTGTGTGTGTGTGTGTGTGTGTGTGTGTGTGTGTGTGTGTGTGTGTGTGTGTGTGTGTGTGTGTGTGTGTGTGTGTGTGTGTGTGTGTGTGTGTGTGTGTGTGTGTGTGTGTGTGTGTGTGTGTGTGTGTGTGTGTGTGTGTGTGTGTGTGTGTGTGTGTGTGTGTGTGTGTGTGTGTGTGTGTGTGTGTGTGTGTGTGTGTGTGTGTGTGTGTGTGTGTGTGTGTGTGTGTGTGTGTGTGTGTGTGTGTGTGTGTGTGTGTGTGTGTGTGTGTGTGTGTGTGTGTGTGTGTGTGTGTGTGTGTGTGTGTGTGTGTGTGTGTGTGTGTGTGTGTGTGTGTGTGTGTGTGTGTGTGTGTGTGTGTGTGTGTGTGTGTGTGTGTGTGTGTGTGTGTGTGTGTGTGTGTGTGTGTGTGTGTGTGTGTGTGTGTGTGTGTGTGTGTGTGTGTGTGTGTGTGTGTGTGTGTGTGTGTGTGTGTGTGTGTGTGTGTGTGTGTGTGTGTGTGTGTGTGTGTGTGTGTGTGTGTGTGTGTGTGTGTGTGTGTGTGTGTGTGTGTGTGTGTGTGTGTGTGTGTGTGTGTGTGTGTGTGTGTGTGTGTGTGTGTGTGTGTGTGTGTGTGTGTGTGTGTGTGTGGGTGTGTGTGTGTGTGTGTGTGTGTGTGTGTGTGTGTGTGTGTGTGTGTGTTGTGTGTGTGTGTGTGTGTGTGTGTGTGTGTGTGTGTGTGTGTGTGTGTGTGTGTGTGTGTGTGTGTGTGTGTGTGTGTGTGTGTGTGTGTGTGTGTGTGTGTGTGTGTGTGTGTGTGTGTGTGTGTGTGTGTGTGTGTGTGTGTGTGTGTGTGTGTGTGTGTGTGTGTGTGTGTGTGTGTGTGTGTGTGTGTGTGTGTGTGTGTGTGTGTGTGTGTGTGTGTGTGTGTGTGTGTGTGTGTGTGTGTGTGTGTGTGTGTGTGTGTGTGTGTGTGTGTGTGTGTGTGTGTGTGTGTGTGTGTGTGTGTGTGTGTGTGTGTGTGTGTGTGTGTGTGTGTGTGTGTGTGTGTGTGTGTGTGTGTGTGTGTGTGTGTGTGTGTGTGTGTGTGTGTGTGTGTGTGTGTGTGTGTGTGTGTGTGTGTGTGTGTGTGTGTGTGTGTGTGTGTGTGTGTGTGTGTGTGTGTGTGTGTGTGTCTGTGTGTGTGTGTGTGTGTGTGTGTGTGTGTGTGTGTGTGTGTGTGTGTGTGTGTGTGTGTGTGTGTGTGTGTGTGTGTGTGTGTGTGTGTGTGTGTGTGTGTGTGTGTGTGTGTGTGTGTGTGTGTGTGTGTGTGTGTGTGTGTGTGTGTGTGTGTGTGTGTGTGTGTGTGTGTGTGTGTGTGTGTGTGTGTGTGTGTGTGTGTGTGTGTGTGTGTGTGTGTGTGTGTGTGTGTGTGTGTGTGTGTGTGTGTGTGTGTGTGTGTGTGTGTGTGTGTGTGTGTGTGTGTGTGTGTGTGTGTGTGTGTGTGTGTGTGTGTGTGTGTGTGTGTGTGTGTGTGTGTGTGTGTGTGTGTGTGTGTGTGTGTGTGTGTGTGTGTGTGTGTGTGTGTGTGTGTGTGTGTGTGTGTGTGTGTGTGTGTGTGTGTGTGTGTGTGTGTGTGTGTGTGTGTGTGTGTGTGTGTGTGTGTGTGTGTGTGTGTGTGTGTGTGTGTGTGTGTGTGTGTGTGTGTGTGTGTGTGTGTGTGTGTGTGTGTGTGTGTGTGTGTGTGTGTGTGTGTGTGTGTGTGTGTGTGTGTGTGTGTGTGTGTGTGTGTGTGTGTGTGTGTGTGTGTGTGTGTGTGTGTGTGTGTGTGTGTGTGTGTGTGTGTGTGTGTGTGTGTGTGTGTGTGTGTGTGTGTGTGTGTGTGTGTGTGTGTGTGTGTGTGTGTGTGTGTGTGTGTGTGTGTGTGTGTGTGTGTGTGTGTGTGTGTGTGTGTGTGTGTGTGTGTGTGTGTGTGTGTGTGTGTGTGTGTGTGTGTGTGTGTGTGTGTGTGTGTGTGTGTGTGTGTGTGTGTGTGTGTGTGTGTGTGTGTGTGTGTGTGTGTGTGTGTGTGTGTGTGTGTGTGTGTGTGTGTGTGTGTGTGTGTGTGTGTGTGTGTGTGTGTGTGTGTGTGTGTGTGTGTGTGTGTGTGTGTGTGTGTGTGTGTGTGTGTGTGTGTGTGTGTGTGTGTGTGTGTGTGTGTGTGTGTGTGTGTGTGTGTGTGTGTGTGTGTGTGTGTGTGTGTGTGTGTGTGTGTGTGTGTGTGTGTGTGTGTGTGTGTGTCTGTGTGTGTGTGTGTGTGTGTGTGTGTGTGTGTGTGTGTGTGTGTGTGTGTGTGTGTGTGTGTGTGTGTGTGTGTGTGTGTGTGTGTGTGTGTGTGTGTGTGTGTGTGTGTGTGTGTGTGTGTGTGTGTGTGTGTGTGTGTGTGTGTGTGTGTGTGTGTGTGTGTGTGTGTGTGTGTGTGTGTGTGTGTGTGTGTGTGTGTGTGTGTGTGTGTGTGTGTGTGTGTGTGTGTGTGTGTGTGTGTGTGTGTGTGTGTGTGTGTGTGTGTGTGTGTGTGTGTGTGTGTGTGTGTGTGTGTGTGTGTGTGTGTGTGTGTGTGTGTGTGTGTGTGTGTGTGTGTGTGTGTGTGTGTGTGTGTGTGTGTGTGTGTGTGTGTGTGTGTGTGTGTGTGTGTGTGTGTGTGTGTGTGTGTGTGTGTGTGTGTGTGTGTGTGTGTGTGTGTGTGTGTGTGTGTGTGTGTGTGTGTGTGTGTGTGTGTGTGTGTGTGTGTGTGTGTGTGTGTGTGTGTGTGTGTGTGTGTGTGTGTGTGTGTGTGTGTGTGTGTGTGTGTGTGTGTGTGTGTGTGTGTGTGTGTGTGTGTGTGTGTGTGTGTGTGTGTGTGTGTGTGTGTGTGTGTGTGTGTGTGTGTGTGTGTGTGTGTGTGTGTGTGTGTGTGTGTGTGTGTGTGTGTGTGTGTGTGTGTGTGTGTGTGTGTGTGTGTGTGTGTGTGTGTGTGTGTGTGTGTGTGTGTGTGTGTGTGTGTGTGTGTGTGTGTGTGTGTGTGTGTGTGTGTGTGTGTGTGTGTGTGTGTGTGTGTGTGTGTGTGTGTGTGTGTGTGTGTGTGTGTGTGTGTGTGTGTGTGTGTGTGTGTGTGTGTGTGTGTGTGTGTGTGTGTGTGT
The DNA here is from genome assembly GCF_028641065.1 of Leucoraja erinaceus. NCBI lineage: Eukaryota > Metazoa > Chordata > Chondrichthyes > Rajiformes > Rajidae > Leucoraja > Leucoraja erinaceus. Next base: position 52,124 of record NW_026576887.1, read on the forward strand.
GTGTGTGTGTGTGTGTGTGTGTGTGTGTGTGTGTGTGTGTGTGTGTGTGTGTGTGTGTGTGTGTGTGTGTGTGTGTGTGTGTGTGTGTGTGTGTGTGTGTGTGTGTGTGTGTGTGTGTGTGTGTGTGTGTGTGTGTGTGTGTGTGTGTGTGTGTGTGTGTGTGTGTGTGTGTGTGTGTGTGTGTGTGTGTGTGTGTGTGTGTGTGTGTGTGTGTGTGTGTGTGTGTGTGTGTGTGTGTGTGTGTGTGTGTGTGTGTGTGTGTGTGTGTGTGTGTGTGTGTGTGTGTGTGTGTGTGTGTGTGTGTGTGTGTGTGTGTGTGTGTGTGTGTGTGTGTGTGTGTGTGTGTGTGTGTGTGTGTGTGTGTGTGTGTGTGTGTG
>NW_026576887.1:57500-62730 GCF_028641065.1 Leucoraja erinaceus
GTGTGTGTGTGTGTGTGTGTGTGTGTGTGTGTGTGTGTGTGTGTGTGTGTGTGTGTGTGTGTGTGTGTGTGTGTGTGTTGTGTGTGTGTGTGTGTGTGTGTGTGTGTGTGTGTGTGTGTGTGTGTGTGTGTGTGTGTGTGTGTGTGTGTGTGTGTGTGTGTGTGTGTGTGTGTGTGTGTGTGTGTGTGTGTGTGTGTGTGTGTGTGTGTGTGTGTGTGTGTGTGTGTGTGTGTGTGTGTGTGTGTGTGTGTGTGTGTGTGTGTGTGTGTGTGTGTGTGTGTGTGTGTGTGTGTGTGTGTGTGTGTGTGTGTGTGTGTGTGTGTGTGTGTGTGTGTGTGTGTGTGTGTGTGTGTGTGTGTGTGTGTGTGTGTGTGTGTGTGTGTGTGTGTGTGTGTGTGTGTGTGTGTGTGTGTGTGTGTGTGTGTGTGTGTGTGTGTGTGTGTGTGTGTGTGTGTGTGTGTGTGTGTGTGTGTGTGTGTGTGTGTGTGTGTGTGTGTGTGTGTGTGTGTGTGTGTGTGTGTGTGTGTGTGTGTGTGTGTGTGTGTGTGTGTGTGTGTGTGTGTGTGTGTGTGTGTGTGTGTGTGTGTGTGTGTGTGTGTGTGTGTGTGTGTGTGTGTGTGTGTGTGTGTGTGTGTGTGTGTGTGTGTGTGTGTGTGTGTGTGTGTGTGTGTGTGTGTGTGTGTGTGTGTGTGTGTGTGTGTGTGTGTGTGTGTGTGTGTGTGTGTGTGTGTGTGTGTGTGTGTGTGTGTGTGTGTGTGTGTGTGTGTGTGTGTGTGTGTGTGTGTGTGTGTGTGTGTGTGTGTGTGTGTGTGTGTGTGTGTGTGTGTGTGTGTGTGTGTGTGTGTGTGTGTGTGTGTGTGTGTGTGTGTGTGTGTGTGTGTGTGTGTGTGTGTGTGTGTGTGTGTGTGTGTGTGTGTGTGTGTGTGTGTGTGTGTGTGTGTGTGTGTGTGTGTGTGTGTGTGTGTGTGTGTGTGTGTGTGTGTGTGTGTGTGTGTGTGTGTGTGTGTGTGTGTGTGTGTGTGTGTGTGTGTGTGTGTGTGTGTGTGTGTGTGTGTGTGTGTGTGTGTGTGTGTGTGTGTGTGTGTGTGTGTGTGTGTGTGTGTGTGTGTGTGTGTGTGTGTGTGTGTGTGTGTGTGTGTGTGTGTGTGTGTGTGTGTGTGTGTGTGTGTGTGTGTGTGTGTGTGTGTGTGTGTGTGTGTGTGTGTGTGTGTGTGTGTGTGTGTGTGTGTGTGTGTGTGTGTGTGTGTGTGTGTGTGTGTGTGTGTGTGTGTGTGTGTGTGTGTGTGTGTGTGTGTGTGTGTGTGTGTGTGTGTGTGTGTGTGTGTGTGTGTGTGTGTGTGTGTGTGTGTGTGTGTGTGTGTGTGTGTGTGTGTGTGTGTGTGTGTGTGTGTGTGTGTGTGTGTGTGTGTGTGTGTGTGTGTGTGTGTGTGTGTGTGTGTGTGTGTGTGTGTGTGTTGTGTGTGTGTGTGTGTGTGTGTGTGTGTGTGTGTGTGTGTGTGTGTGTGTGTGTGTGTGTGTGTGTGTGTGTGTGTGTGTGTGTGTGTGTGTGTGTGTGTGTGTGTGTGTGTGTGTGTGTGTGTGTGTGTGTGTGTGTGTGTGTGTGTGTGTGTGTGTGTGTGTGTGTGTGTGTGTGTGTGTGTGTGTGTGTGTGTGTGTGTGTGTGTGTGTGTGTGTGTGTGTGTGTGTGTGTGTGTGTGTGTGTGTGTGTGTGTGTGTGTGTGTGTGTGTGTGTGTGTGTGTGTGTGTGTGTGTGTGTGTGTGTGTGTGTGTGTGTGTGTGTGTGTGTGTGTGTGTGTGTGTGTGTGTGTGTGTGTGTGTGTGTGTGTGTGTGTGTGTGTGTGTGTGTGTGTGTGTGTGTGTGTGTGTGTGTGTGTGTGTGTGTGTGTGTGTGTGTGTGTGTGTGTGTGTGTGTGTGTGTGTGTGTGTGTGTGTGTGTGTGTGTGTGTGTGTGTGTGTGTGTGTGTGTGTGTGTGTGTGTGTGTGTGTGTGTGTGTGTGTGTGTGTGTGTGTGTGTGTGTGTGTGTGTGTGTGTGTGTGTGTGTGTGTGTGTGTGTGTGTGTGTGTGTGTGTGTGTGTGTGTGTGTGTGTGTGTGTGTGTGTGTGTGTGTGTGTGTGTGTGTGTGTGTGTGTGTGTGTGTGTGTGTGTGTGTGTGTGTGTGTGTGTGTGTGTGTGTGTGTGTGTGTGTGTGTGTGTGTGTGTGTGTGTGTGTGTGTGTGTGTGTGTGTGTGTGTGTGTGTGTGTGTGTGTGTGTGTGTGTGTGTGTGTGTGTGTGTGTGTGTGTGTGTGTGTGTGTGTGTGTGTGTGTGTGTGTGTGTGTGTGTGTGTGTGTGTGTGTGTGTGTGTGTGTGTGTGTGTGTGTGTGTGTGTGTGTGTGTGTGTGTGTGTGTGTGTGTGTGTGTGTGTGTGTGTGTGTGTGTGTGTGTGTGTGTGTGTGTGTGTGTGTGTGTGTGTGTGTGTGTGTGTGTTGTGTGTGTGTGTGTGTGTGTGTGTGTGTGTGTGTGTGTGTGTGTGTGTGTGTGTGTGTGTGTGTGTGTGTGTGTGTGTGTGTGTGTGTGTGTGTGTGTGTGTGTGTGTGTGTGTGTGTGTGTGTGTGTGTGTGTGTGTGTGTGTGTGTGTGTGTGTGTGTGTGTGTGTGTGTGTGTGTGTGTGTGTGTGTGTGTGTGTGTGTGTGTGTGTGTGTGTGTGTGTGTGTGTGTGTGTGTGTGTGTGTGTGTTGTGTGTGTGTGTGTGTGTGTGTGTGTGTGTGTGTGTGTGTGTGTGTGTGTGTGTGTGTGTGTGTGTGTGTGTGTGTGTGTGTGTGTGTGTGTGTGTGTGTGTGTGTGTGTGTGTGTGTGTGTGTGTGTGTGTGTGTGTGTGTGTGTGTGTGTGTGTGTGTGTGTGTGTGTGTGTGTGTGTGTGTGTGTGTGTGTGTGTGTGTGTGTGTGTGTGTGTGTGTGTGTGTGTGTGTGTGTGTGTGTGTGTGTGTGTGTGTGTGTGTGTGTGTGTGTGTGTGTGTGTGTGTGTGTGTGTGTGTGTGTGTGTGTGTGTGTGTGTGTGTGTGTGTGTGTGTGTGTGTGTGTGTGTGTGTGTGTGTGTGTGTGTGTGTGTGTGTGTGTGTGTGTGTGTGTGTGTGTGTGTGTGTGTGTGTGTGTGTGTGTGTGTGTGTGTGTGTGTGTGGTGTGTGTGTGTGTGTGTGTGTGTGTGTGTGTGTGTGTGTGTGTGTGTGTGTGTGTGTGTGTGTGTGTGTGTGTGTGTGTGTGTGTGTGTGTGTGTGTGTGTGTGTGTGTGTGTGTGTGTGTGTGTGTGTGTGTGTGTGTGTGTGTGTGTGTGTGTGTGTGTGTGTGTGTGTGTGTGTGTGTGTGTGTGTGTGTGTGTGTGTGTGTGTGTGTGTGTGTGTGTGTGTGTGTGTGTGTGTGTGTGTGTGTGTGTGTGTGTGTGTGTGTGTGTGTGTGTGTGTGTGTGTGTGTGTGTGTGTGTGTGTGTGTGTGTGTGTGTGTGTGTGTGTTGTGTGTGTGTGTGTGTGTGTGTGTGTGTGTGTGTGTGTGTGTGTGTGTGTGTGTGTGTGTGTGTGTGTGTGTGTGTGTGTGTGTGTGTGTGTGTGTGTGTGTGTGTGTGTGTGTGTGTGTGTGTGTGTGTGTGTGTGTGTGTGTGTGTGTGTGTGTGTGTGTGTGTGTGTGTGTGTGTGTGTGTGTGTGTGTGTGTGTGTGTGTGTGTGTGTGTGTGTGTGTGTGTGTGTGTGTGTGTGTGTGTGTGTGTGTGTGTGTGTGTGTGTGTGTGTGTGTGTGTGTGTGTGTGTGTTGTGTGTGTGTGTGTGTGTGTGTGTGTGTGTGTGTGTGTGTGTGTGTGTGTGTGTGTGTGTGTGTGTGTGTGTGTGTGTGTGTGTGTGTGTGTGTGTGTGTGTGTGTGTGTGTGTGTGTGTGTGTGTGTGTGTGTGTGTGTGTGTGTGTGTGTGTGTGTGTGTGTGTGTGTGTGTGTGTGTGTGTGTGTGTGTGTGTGTGTGTGTCTGTGTGTGTGTGTGTGTGTGTGTGTGTCTGTGTGTGTGTGTGTGTGTGTGTGTGTGTGTGTGTGTGTGTGTGTGTGTGTGTGTGTGTGTGTGTGTGTGTGTGTGTGTGTGTGTGTGTGTGTGTGTGTGTGTGTGTGTGTGTGTGTGTGTGTGTGTGTGTGTGTGTGTGTGTGTGTGTGTGTGTGTGTGTGTGTGTGTGTGTGTGTGTGTGTGTGTGTGTGTGTGTGTGTGTGTGTGTGTGTGTGTGTGTGTGTGTGTGTGTGTGTGTGTGTGTGTGTGTGTGTGTGTGTGTGTGTGTGTGTGTGTGTGTGTGTGTGTGTGTGTGTGTGTGTGTGTGTGTGTGTGTGTGTGTGTGTGTGTGTGTGTGTGTGTGTGTGTGTGTGTGTGTGTGTGTGTGTGTGTGTGTGTGTGTGTGTGTGTGTGTGTGTGTGTGTGTGTGTGTGTGTGTGTGTGTGTGTGTGTGTGTGTGTGTGTGTGTGTGTGTGTGTGTGTGTGTGTGTGTGTGTGTGTGTGTGTGTGTGTGTGTGTGTGTGTGTTGTGTGTGTGTGTGTGTGTGTGTGTGTGTGTGTGTGTGTGTGTCTGTGTGTGTGTGTGTGTGTGTGTGTGTGTGTGTGTGTGTGTGTGTGTGTGTGTGTGTGTGTGTGTGTGTGTGTGTGTGTGTGTGTGTGTGTGTGTGTGTGTGTGTGTGTGTGTGTGTGTGTGTGTGTGTGTGTGTGTGTGTGTGTGTGTGTGTGTGTGTGTGTGTGTGTTCTGTGTGTGTGTGTGTGTGTGTGTGTGTGTGTGTGTGTGTGTGTGTGTGTGTGTGTGTGTGTGTGTGTGTGTGTGTGTGTGTGTGTGTGTGTGTGTGTGTGTTGTGTGTGTGTGTGTGTGTGTGTGTGTGTGTGTGTGTGTGTGTGTGTGTGTGTGTGTGTCTGTGTCTGTGTGTGTGTGTGTGTCTGTGTGTGTGTGTGTGTGTGTGTGTGTGTGTGTGTGTGTGTGTGTGTGTGTGTGTGTGTGTGTGTGTGTGTGTGTGTGTGTGTGTGTGTGTGTGTGTGTGTGTGTGTGTGTGTGTGTGTGTGTGTGTGTGTGTGTGTGTGTGTGTGTGTGTGTGTGTGTGTGTGTGTGTGTGTGTGTGTGTGTGTGTGTGTGTGTGTGTGTGTGTGTGTGTGTGTGTGTGTGTGTGTGTGTGTGTGTGTGTGTGTGTGTGTGTGTGTGTCTGTGTGTGTGTGTGTGTGTGTGTGTGTGTGTGTGTGTGTGTGTGTGTGTGT